>NW_021167775.1:0-1097 GCF_003724135.2 Verticillium nonalfalfae
TTCTATTAACTTATCCTATATAAAATAAAGAAATCGCTAGAAATATCCGAAAGCTCGTTCTTCGCTATAATTAATACTTTTACTAAATAATTAATAAATACTCTTTTATTTATTAAAAAAACGAATAAAGAGATATCTTTATTATTTTTAAAGTAAAAAGAATATAATTATTCTCGATAAATAAAGTTTTAAAGGTCCTTTAATAAATATTCCTATTTTATAAAACTTTAAAAATCTTCTTAATAAATATTTAGATCGTTTATATTAAAGTCCTTTTTTTAAATAATTTTAAAGTTCTAAGCGTAATTTCGCTATACTATTTATAAAATATAAATAAGTTTTATCGTCGATTACTCGATAACTTAAACTATATTTATATTAAACTAAAAAATATTCTTAGCTTTAATTATAATAATTTAATTATTAATCTAAACGATAATAGTATCTTCTTTAAGTATTTTATAATTATATATAAATAATTTATTATAGTTCTTTATAGTAAAAGTATATTTAATAAAGTATTAAATAAAGAGGTTATTTTTATATCTTTATTTATAGAGTTTATAGATTAAGGCCTAGAGAACCTATATTTATAGTTCGGCCTATATCGTTTATCCGCTAATAGCTCGACGATAGTCTTCTAATAAAGATTTAGGTTCCGGAGTTATCTTCCCGCTATAGCTACTTTATAAGGATTCCGATAGGGTTCCTACTAGCTTATCCTTAGAGCGATATCCGCTATAGTAAGCGGTTTATTTTTAATTTCTCGTATACCTTAATTAATCTATTATTCAGCTTAATCTAATTATAAATAGAGGAAGTTAAAGAATATAAAGGTATTAAGCTAATAGCTTCGATTAAGGAAAGTAGCTAGATTAGCGGATAATCGGTATTATATTATATTAACTTTAACTTATCGAGGCTATAGAATAAAGCCTTAATATTATTTATAAATTATACTTTATCGCTAATATATTAGCGATAAAACGCTAATAAGGGACTAACGTCTAGGTCTTTATAATATAATACTTAATTCTCGATAATTAAACGATTTAGAAGAATCTAAGATTCTTTAATATATAAAGAAGCTCGAATTA
>NW_021167776.1:0-1096 GCF_003724135.2 Verticillium nonalfalfae
AGTCTAGGGACTAGACCTCTTAGAGGGAGGGTAATATAAAGAATTAGATATTAGTTATTTATTAGCGTCTTATCGCTAATATATTAGCGATAAAGTATAATTTATAAATAATATTAAAGCTTTATTTTATAGCTTCGATAAATTAAAGTTTATATAATATAATACTAATTTTTCGCTAATCTAGCTACTCTCCCTAATTAAGGCTATTAGCCTAATACCTTTATAAGAATTAATAATAATATTATAAAAAGCTAAATAATTAGAGAATAAAGATATATTAAAGTTAAGAATAAAATCCTTTATTTTATTAATATTATTTAAGATAATTATAAAAGTATTAAAGTTATTAATAATATAGTAAAAATCCTCTTAAGCTTTATAAAACTTTACTTTAATAATAGTAATTTTCTTCTCTTTAATTATTTTAGCTTTAATAGCTTTCGTTATTATTCTTTTCTTAATAGTTTTCTCTTTTTTCTTAATTATAGTTTTTTTTAATAGAAATAGTATCTTAATAATCCTTAATAATAATTATTATTATTTTAATATTTTAGGAAATATAAAAAGATAATTAATTAATAAAAATATAATTAAGATATTTAATACTTTAAATATACGAATAAATAGAATTATTATTATTAAAAGTTTTTTTTAAAAGATTAATAAATTTAAAATTAAAAAAGATATTAAATTTATTTTAAATAAAGTAAACTTTATTTTCGCTATTTAATAAACGATTATATAACTTTATATTAAAATTAAATAAAATAAACTCTAAAATATTAACTTTTTAATAATAGATAATATAATTAAATTAATAAATTATTATAGCTTTTTCTAAAACTTTATAATTTAAAAGCTTAATTTAGAAAAAAAAAAGTTAAATAATAAAATAATATTAAAGAATTAATAAAGGAATTTATAAAATAATATAATTAAAGAGATATTAAAGAATATATTAATAATATCTTAATGAATTTATATTATAAAATTAATAAAATAAAGCTTAAGAGAATTAATATAATTTATAATATTATAAACTTAATTATTATTAATTAAATTAATAGTAATCTTAAATATCTTCTTAAAATATTTA
>NW_021167777.1:0-1072 GCF_003724135.2 Verticillium nonalfalfae
GAATAGAGATACGAGAATAACCTCCTCGTCTAATACTTTACCGAATATACCTCTATTATAAAGAATTACGATAAGCTATTTACGTATAATTATAAGATACTCGAAGAAGACGCTACTATTACTTAGATCGACGATTAGATTACTATAATCGAGGCTAGGAATACTTTCCGGCCCGATACGAGCGTAACCTAAGTTATCGAGTAATCGACGATAAAACTTACTTATACTTTATAGATAATATAGTGAAACTATACCTAGAACTTTAAAGCTATTCGGAGGGAGGACTTTAATATAGACGATCTAAGTATCCGTTAAGAAGACTTTTAAAACTTTATAAAGTAGGAGTATTTATTAAAGGACTTTTAAAACCTCGCTTACTAAGAGTAACTATACTCCTTTTACTTTAAAGGTAATAGGGACGTCTCCTTACTCGTTTTTTTTAGTAGATAGGAGAGTATTTACTAACTATTTAGTAAAAGCGTTAATTATAGCGAAGAACGAGCTTTCGGATATTTCTAGTAACTTCTTTATTTTATATAGGATAAGTTAATAGAATATTACGTTTTTATTAAAGTTACTAAGATAGTTATATATAAGGCTTAATAGGTCTAAGACGCTAATAAATCGTAGAATAAACGGTAAGAGAGTAAAAAACGAACTTACTCTTAATTAGCCTTAGGAGAACCCCGAAATACTATATTTAGATACGGGATCTTTATAAGAGGAGTCCCCTAGGACTAGTCGCTAGTAAAGAGAGGACGACCCTTATATTATAATAGAGGCCCTATATTATAGTAACTAAGAAACCTAAACCTATACCTAGCGAGAACTCCGTTAAGTAGCCGAAGTACTACCTCCTTAATATTATTAAACGTATACTTCTACTATAATAAGCCTAAATACTAAGTATAGAAGTACTTTTAGTCTAAGCTACGTAATAAAGCTATAATCGTTAATATCTAATTACTTAAATTTAAAAGCGTTAAAATAATAGAACTTTCGGAAAACGACTTAGCGTAAGTCTCGACTTAAAGGATATTACGCTAAAGTTAAAAATCGGGAAAGCTACGAG
>NW_021167778.1:0-1071 GCF_003724135.2 Verticillium nonalfalfae
TATAAAGATTTAATTATAATAAATATATAATTTAAGATTATAGAAAATATAATTATAAAATATAATATTATTAATTCTAATATTTATAATTTTAATAAAATTAAGTTTTAAATAAGAATTATTAATAATAGAATAATTATTATAAATTCTAAAAAGTATATTAATATAAAGAAGAAATAATTAAGTAATTAAGAATAAGTTATTATTATCTAAAATATTAATATAATTAACTTCTATATTTTATTATTTATTATCTTTTCTAATAAATATTATTTTTTAATTTAATATAAAAATTATATAATTCTTTATAATTAAAAGCTTATAACCTCTTTAAATAATTAAATAATAAATAAGATTAATCTAGAATAATTTAAATATTTTAATAAATATATTAAAAATATTACTTTATTATTATATTATTTTCTTATTTTAGATAGCTATAAAAGCTATATCTTTAAGCTTTTTAGATAATATATATTAAAGAACTATATTTCTATACTTTATATACCTCTTTATTTATTATATTTACTTTAACCTCTTAATATTAATTATTTAAATTATGAAAGAAAATATATAATTAATATATTAAGGAAAAGATAAAAGTTAATATATTATATATTAATAAAGAAGACTTTCTATTTATATTTTTAGCTATATATTAAGCTTTAATAATTAAAAAGAATATATAAAGAGGTTTTTAAAGGTTAAGATTTATACCTTTTAATCTTAAATTAATTCTATTAAAGCTAGATATTTACTTATTAATATTAATACCTCTATTATTATTATATAGCTTAATATAACCTTAAATAAATTAGATATTTAGAATTACTTAAGAGGTTAATTTATAATCTAAATTTATTAAAAATCGAATCTCTTATTATTAAGGAAGCTCTTTAATATTAATTTTTAATATTATCGATTAATTTACGAAAAGAGTATAAATAATTATATATTACTATACCCTTATAAGCTAAGAGGTTAAATATCTTTATAATAAGAATATAATATTAAGCTAGTATTATAGAATAAAAAAAGTATAACTTAGACTTAGAGGGAGTATATTATAAG
>NW_021167779.1:0-1059 GCF_003724135.2 Verticillium nonalfalfae
GTATAATAGGGTAGTCTACTCGCCTAGGTAGTCTACTCGCCTAGGAAGTATATTATCTTTAATAAATAAGTTAATTATAATATTTAAACTTAGCTTTAATAAATATATTATTAGAGTATTATTTATCTTAAAGTAATCTTAATTAGTTTATATTAATAAATTATTTATTCTAATTATATTATAAAGTTAGATAATATTTAATATAAATTTCTATAAGTCTCTACTTATATAGATATCTTATCTATATAAAGGTATTAAGTTAATAGCCTTAATTAAGGAAAGTAACTAGATTAGTAAATAATTAGTATCTTATTATATTTACTTTAACTTATTAAGGCTATAGAATAAGGCTTTAATATTACTTATAAATTTAGACTTTATTATTAATATATTAGTAATAAGATATTAATAAAAGATTACATTTCAGTCTTTATATTACCCTCCCTCTAGGAGGTCTAATCTCTAGACTTATAATACCTTTATTATTATTCTTTAATTATAGTTCTTTATAAGCTCTTTTATATACTTTAGTTTCTTTATTTAATTTCTTTTATAAAGATATATTATTTATAAATATATTATTAAATATTATTATAATAATAATATTAATTATAATATAAGAAATAAATAATAATATCAAATAATTTTAATTATTAATATATAGAAATTAATGTATTATAATTATTCTTATAAAGCTTCTTTCTTTATATTTTTATTATAATTAAACTTTACTATATAATTTTATTAATTATATTACTTTTTTTTATTATAATCTTAATTCTTTTAAATATTAATATTTTCTTAATTATTAATAATACTTTATTAATATATTCAATATTACTTTCCGCTTTAATAATATATACCCTTTTTAATTAAAGGTTAATTAAGATATTACTAAGCGAATAGTTAATCAAAAAGTAAATAATCCCCTATATAAGTATTATTTTAGTAAATTAATAATTTAGCTTAATATTAAGTATATTATTAATTATTCTAATAGTAAATAACGTACTTCCTAGGTAAGTAGACTACCTAGGCGAGTAGACTACCCTATAGCGA
>NW_021167780.1:0-1052 GCF_003724135.2 Verticillium nonalfalfae
TAATAAACCTAAGGAATTCTACTTTATCTTAATAAAATAAATACTTTAATTATTTCGTATAAAGCTTAAAATCCTAGAATCTCTTTAGGATTTATTAAAGGTAAACTATATATTCTTCCCTTATCCTCGAGTAAATTAATATATTATCTAAGTAAGTAATATAGAAATCGTCTAATAACCTAGTAAAAGCTTAATAAATATATACTTAGAATATAATAAAAGTATTTATAAATCTAAATAATATTACTATATATTTATAGTACTTATATTAAATATAGAAAGTAATCTTCTATTAATTACTTCTCTTAATATAAATCTAGTAGTAAACGTCCTAGATATCTATTTTAAAGAAATATTTTACTTTAATTAGATAATCTAAGAGCTTATTAATTAAAGGGAAAAGGTATTAATTCTTAATAATAATTATATTTAAATTTTAATAATCTATATATAAGTATAGACTCCTATCCTTCTTTAGTACGAATAGAACTAAGGCCTTAACTAAGCTAATAGACTTCTTAATTCTATTTATAACTTCTCCTTTAACTATATAATAGTATAGCTCTTTTAACTATTTCTAAGATAATAAATAGATTAAGTTATAAAGAGGTTCGGCCTTTTCTTTTAAGTTTATTAAATATTCTATATCTTTTAGTATTAATAACTCCTTTATTAAAATTTCAGAGAATACGTCCCTAAACTCTATAAATTCTAAAAAGAGTATCTTAATCTATTCCTTACTAAAAAGAGGTTTATTAATAATAAATATTATTACGTTTAGTATTATAGCTATCGCTTAAGTAATATATATTATATAAGCTTTAGCTTTATCCTCGATTATAATTTTTATAAATTCTTTAAAGTCTATATTAAATATATAGCTTTATATAAAAGATTAAGTAATAATATCTATCTTAATACTTTCTTTATTTATATTATTATTAAATAGAAGGATATATTTTAATCTTTCGAGCTATTCTATATATATAAATAATCGATATAATAATTAAAGGTAATTCTATATATCTAATAAATAGAAAGATAAAGTAAAT
>NW_021167781.1:0-1050 GCF_003724135.2 Verticillium nonalfalfae
CCTATAGCCTATTATTATCTCTAAGAAACTAAGTATCTAAGTACTTAGGTTCTAGCTTTATAGGGTTTCCTATATCCGATTCTAATATATTAAAGATCTAAAGCTCTAATAGACTTATAAGTCCTTTAATCTTAGCTTTAGTCTTCTTTACTCTAAGTATAGGAATCTCTTCTACGTTTATTTCTTCTTTACTTAGAAAGTCGCTATTAGATTATATATTATTTTAAGTCTAAGTAAAATATCTAATAATAATATTCTTAATAATAATATTCTTAATTATAATATTCTTAATTATAATATTCTTAATAAAAAGGTCTTTAATATTATTAATAATTTAATTATTAAGAGATATATAAATATTATTTATTATTAATTCTATTCGCTAGAGGTATATTATTATAATATTTATATACTCGATCTCGTCTCTAGCCTATTATTATATTTATAAAGTATACTCTTTTATTTACTTAATATTAAGAGTTATCTTTATTAGTAATTTAAATCTCGATATAGTTAATTATAATATAAAGCGATAGTATAATAATTAAATAAGAAAGTATAAAGAATAATTTAATATCTTAGAATTATAAGTATTAAAGAGTTTAAATATTATTCGAATTAAAGTAAAAGGTTAATAGTAAAGTAAAGTATATTATAGTATAGAAAGTTAATAATATTTAGAATATAATATATTAATAATATATTTATATTTTATTCTTTCTATTATTATTTCGATCTTCTATTTACTTATTTCATTAAAACTATTACTTAGTCTTTATAATTAGATCCTTATCTCGATATTTATTATTAGAATATAATTAACGATTATTATCTCTAATTTATAATAACTAAGATAGTAGATTTCTATATTTATTATAGAATATCTAACTTTATATTTATATAATAGATCGTTTACTATATATAGTATATCTATATAATATATCTACTTATTAAATTTATTCCCTTAACTTTTCTATTTAATAAGGTACTATAAGTATAATCGTCCTAATAGCTATTTTATATATCTATCTAATAATCTATTAACCTTAT
>NW_021167782.1:0-1040 GCF_003724135.2 Verticillium nonalfalfae
AAATAGTTTTTATTTTAATTTAATATATTATTATTACGTAATAATAGCCTAGATCCGTAGAATAAGGGTTACGTAGACTACTCACTATATTAGACTACTCGCTATATATCTACGTTAAGCGTAATTCTAGGTTAATAATATAAATTAAGGATTAAGTTCTAATAATTAGAAAATATTAATATATAAGTACTTTTACTTAGATTATAAACTAGACTTTTATAAAAATAATAACTCTTTAGTCTATACTATTAGCTAAAATATATACTAAATAGATATAGATATATTTCTAGACTTAGTAAATAATTAAGTTAATATATTAAAGAGATAAATAATAATAATATATAATATACCTTAATTACTATTAAGCTCTACTAAGGTATAATATACTATATTAATAGACGATAAGAAGTAAAGACTCTATATTAAGCTTAATATCTAGAAGCGACTCTTTAAATATTAATTCGCCCTAGACTTTATAAAAGCTACTAAGCTATTAAACGCTTATTAATATACTAAATAGGATATCTATATAAGTAGAGATCTATAGAAGTTTATATTAAACGTAATCCGATTATATAATATTATAAGAATAAATAATTTATTAATATAACTAAATTAAGCTTATTTTAAGATAAATAGTAATTTAATAATATATTTACTTAAGCTTAACTTAAATATTATTATTAATTTATTTATTAAAGATACTTAGGATAAAGCTAAATTACTCTAAAAAGATTTAGCTCTATTAGATATTAGATAGTTAATAATAATATATATTATTAAAGAAGACTTTAATAAAGATAATAATATAAACGAAATAGCTTTCTTAATATAGGATTTATATTACTTAGATTAATAGAAACGTAATAATAACTATTACGAGAATAACCTTTACTAAGTAAAGGGCTAGAATAAACGTAGATATAAGAATTAACTTAATAATAGATATAATTCCTATAATAGGGGTAGATATAATAACTAGAACTATTAGAATAGATATAATAATACTAGAGATAACTTCCCTTAAGGAGGTAATATTA
>NW_021167783.1:0-1028 GCF_003724135.2 Verticillium nonalfalfae
CGCTAATCTAGCTACTTTCCCTAATCGAGGCTATTAGCCTAATACCTTTATAAAACGTTTCTTTTAGAATTTATAGAGTTTAAAGATATATTCTCTAAAACTTTAGTAAAGGAGTTATTAATATTAAAAAATATAAAGTATTTAATAGATTTAAAAGATAAAGCTAAACCTCTTTATAGCTTAATTTATTTATTATCTTAAAAGTAATTAAAAGAGCTATACTATTATAGAATTAAAAGAGAAGCTATAAATAGAATTAAAAAGTCTATTAACTTAATAAAAGCTTTAATTCTATTTATATTAAAGAAAGATAAAAGTTTATATTTATATATAAATTATTAAAATTTAAATATAATTATTATTAAAAATTAATACTCTTTCCCTTTAATTAATAAGCTTTTAGATTATTTAATTAAAGTAAAATATTTCTTTAAAATAAATATTTAAGATATTTATTATTAAATTTATATTAAAAGAAGTAATTAATAGAAAATTATTTTCTATATTTAATATAAATATTATAAATATATAATAATATTATTTAAATTTATAAATACTTTTATTATATTTTAAATATATATTTATTAAGTTTTTATTAAATTATTAAATAATTTCTATATTATTTATCTAAATAATATATTAATTTATTTAAAAATAAAAGAAAAATATATAATTTACTTTTAATAAATCTTAAAGAGATTCTAAGATTTTAAGTTTTATATAAAATAATTAAAGTATTTATTTTATTAAAATGAAATAGAATTCTTTAAGTTTATTATTTCTAAAGAAAGTATAATTATAAATTTAAACTATATTTAAATAATTATTAATTAATACTTATTTAAATCCTTTAAAGATATATAAATATTTCTAAGATTTATAAACTTTTATTAATAATTTATTAAAAAATATTCTAAAATAATTACTTTTTTATTAATATTATTAAAAAGAAATATTATAAAAATTAAAAAAAGCTATTTAAATAATTACTTAAAGTATAATAAATATTTAAAATATTAAAATTTACT
>NW_021167784.1:0-995 GCF_003724135.2 Verticillium nonalfalfae
TTATTAATTAAAAGCTAAATTATTAGAAAATAGAAAGATAGCTTTATTTAAATAACTCTATAAAAAAGGTAAAATCGATTTTTAAAAGAAAATAAATAAATATACTTAAATAATATATACTTTAAAGCGGACTTTTATTTTAATAGGAGAGGAAAAAGAAGTATTCTATATTCTATAATAAGAATTAATATAATTAACTTTATTATATTATTATAATTTAAATAGAATTATATTCTTTAAGATAAATATTAATAATACAGGTTTTAAACTCTTTATATTCTATATAAATACTTATTAAGATAATAGATATATCTCTAAGAAAGTAATATAATTAATTATATTCTTTAATAGATTAACTATAAAGTTAAAAGCCTTAGCTAAAACTATAAAGCTAGAAATAGCTTATTTAATATAGATAATATAGAAATTATAAATATTAATCGAATTTTATTAATATTTAATAATTATATTAATATATTATTAAATATTAAAAAAGATAATTAATTATAATAATCTTATAATAATAGATATTAATAAAGCGAACTTAAAGCTTATATTAATAATAACCTACTTAAGTTAATTTTACTTTAATATAATATATATATTTAGTAAGACGAATCTTATCCTTAATACTCTTTTAAAGCTATTTATTATTAAAGATAAATTATATTAATAAGAATAAGATCTTAAATTATAATTATAAATCGATTACGAGCTAGATAATATATAAAACGACTCTATATACCTATTAAGCTTATATATAGAGATATCTATTATTCTTTGATAGAGAATTATAAATAAATACTAAATAGATATATATTATAAGAATATTCTATAATAGATTTAAGACTTAAGGAAACGGAAATATAGACTAAAGACTAACCTCTTAGCCTTTAAAGAAAATAATAAATTACTATATAATATCGAACTAAATATTAGCTAATAATAGTTATATATATTAAAAGTAATTATACTTAAATTACTTTAAATAATAT
>NW_021167281.1:0-175100 GCF_003724135.2 Verticillium nonalfalfae
CTTCTGCTTCTGCTTCTGCTTCTGCTTCTGCTTCTGCTTCTGCTTCTGCTTCTGCCGCAGCCCTCGCTCATTTTTCTGCTCTGGCGCATGCTGCTGCTGTATCTCCTGCGTCTGTTGCGCCTACTTTCTCTGCGTTGGCCTCTCCTGTGTCGACCGCTTCTTCTGTATCAGTCGTCTCTTCTTCTGTCACTTCCTCGACCAGCCTCTCGCCCAGCACTTCGAGTGGCAGCAGCAGCAGCAGCAGCAGCAGCACCGGCGCTGGCAGCGGCACCACCACCACCACCACCACCACCACCACTGCTAATACGTCTCCAGCCGTCACCGTCGCCTCGGATGGATCCGGTCAGTTCACCAACATCAACTCGGCCATCTCCTACGCCCAGGCCAATGCTGTCCCTACCGTCACCGTCTTGGCCGGCACGTACACCGAGGCCATCGCCATCCAGGCCACCGCCGCCGTGACCATCGTCGGTGAGACGGCCGCCACGGGCAAGACGTACTCGGACAATCTCGTCACCATCACCAACGGTGCCGCCGGTACGACCCCGCCCATCAACTTCCTGACGAGCACCTCCAAGGGCGTCACCTGGAAGAACGTCAACATTGCCAACGCCAATGCCGCGTCCACCGCCGGCATTGCCTTCCTGCGCGGTTCCAAGCACGCCTTTTACTCGTGCCAGCTCACCGCCGCGGGCAGCGTTGGATTCACCGGCAGCCATGCCTCTGGACTCATTGCCAACTCGTACATCCAGGCCGCCGACAAGATCTTCTCGTCCTTCGGCAGCTTCTACGTCTACGGCTCCACCATCACGGCCACCAACAACAATGCCCTCATCGTCTACAACAAGGGCTTCACCGACACCGCCTCGGGCAAGCTGTACAACGCAAACGTCGTCTTTGACACGTGCCAGATCATCCAGAAGGCCGGCACCACGAACAAGAATGTCTTCATGGCGGCCGCCAACGGTGTCGGCGTCGCCGTCATCTGGCGCGAGACGTCCATCGCCGGCTTCGTCGCCAACTCGGGCGTCTACGTCGACGCTACCACCCAGGACGCCCGCAACACCTACATCGAGTACGGCACCACCGGCGCCGGCAGCTACGCGAACAAGGCCGCCGCCCGCGCCGCCTACATCACGCTCGCCACCGACGTCGGCAAGCTTGCGCCCTATGAGCTTTCCGCCTTCTACACGGGCTTGTATCCCAGTGTTGCCGTCACCGACGTCGACTGGGTGGATGCCGCCGTCTTGCGCTCGATCCAGAGGGGCTCCTCTGGATCCGCCACGACGACGACTGCTGCTGCCACGACGACGACTACTTCTGTTGCCCCTACGACGACGACTACTTCTGTTGCCCCTACGACGACGACCACTTCCACGACGACGGCGTCGGCTGCTGCTTCGTCTGTTGCTGCTAGCGTCAGCATTGCCTCGTCCATTGCCAGCGTCAACATTGCCTCGTCCGTTGCCAGCGTCAACATTGCCTCGTCCGTTGCCAGCGTCAACTCTGCCTCGTCTGCTGCCCCCAGCGTCAGCATTGCATCGTCCGTCGCCCCCAGCGTCAACGTTGCATCGTCCGTCGCTGCTAGTGTAGAACTCCCTCCCTCGCCTGGTGCCGCCAGTGTCAACAAGGTTTCGTCTGATGCCACGGCTGCGGCTACGACTACGTCGGCCGCGTCCGTCGACCCCACATCGACAGCTGCTGCGAGCACTATCGACACATCATCTGCCGTCTCTACCACAGTTGCTGCCTGCGCACCCTCATCCGTCCCCTCGACTGCTCTGATTGTCGGCCCCGTTGGCTCATCATGTGCCACGTTCAACAGCCTTGCTGCTGCTGTTGCCGCGCTGCCCGCCGACACGACGACGCAGTACATTTACATTCTGGCCGGCACGTACAATGAGAAGGTCACGCTGACCCGCACCGGCGCCACCGTCCTTCGCGGCGAGACCGACAACGCTCTGTCCTCGTCGTCCAACAAGGTCACCATCCAAAACGCGGCCGGCGTTCTCTCCAGCGCAGGCGGCTCTGCTGGCACGGCCACATTTTCCGCCAACAAGTACGAGGCCAAGTTTGTGACCTTCTACAACATCAACTTTGAGAACACATACGCTCAGCAGACCAACAACATCGCGGTCGCTGCCTACTCCAAGGGCACCAAGGTCGCCTTTTACGGCTGCAACGTCAAGTCCACCCAGGGCTCGCTGTACCTTGACTACGGTAACGTCTTTTTCAGCGGTGGTCGCATTGAGGGCACCACAGATTTCATCTGGGGCATTGGCGCCGGCTACTTCTACAACTCGATCATCGTGTCCAGGGACTCAACCAACACGGGCTCGACCATCGCGGCGAACCGGTACCAGAACTCCTTTGGCGGCTCCCAGATCGTCTTCGATGGCTGCGCCATTGTTCCCAAGGACAAGACCGTGCCTCAGCAGGGCACCTATCTCGGCAGGGACTACAGCACCAACGCCCAGGTGGCTGTTGTCAACTCGTACCTTGATGCCCACATTTACCCCGTGGGCTGGAGGATCGGAGCTCCCAGCACGTTCATTGGCACCTTCGCGGAGGCCAACAACACGGGTCCTGGAGCTGGTACCACTGGTCGTGCTTCTGTTGTGAAGCTGCTCGCTGACAACTCCGCCTACACCGTCAAGAAGGTTCTCGGCGACGACGCCTGGCTCGATGCTCCTGCCATTGCTCCCCAGCAAGCTTGGCCAGACTCGGTCTATGCCGTGACTGTCGTGACGACGACGTCTGCGACGACGACGACGACGAGCACCCCGACGGGCGCCAGCAGCGTCGCTCCGACCACCACTACCACCTCGGCTGCCTCCAACACCCTGACCGTTGCGCCCACTCCCGCTACTGGTGAGTATGCCACTGTCGCGTCTGCCGTGGCTGCCCTCCCTGCGGATGGCAAGGAGTACACTATCTTCATCAAGGCCGGATCGTACGAGGAGCAGGTCAGCGTTACGCGCCGTGGTAAGGTCACGCTCCGTGGCGAGACTTCTTTCGAGAATGACTTCACCCAGAACGCCGTCCACATCAAATTCAGCCGTGGTGTGTCCACGAGCGCGGGACGCAACGAGGAGACACCCGTTCTCAACTGGAAGAACACCAACGGTGATGGCTTGGCCCTGTACAACATCAACTTCACCAACACGTACCCTCAGCAGTCGAGCACAGCGGCGTTGGCCGGTGACTTCTTCGGCACCAACATGGCGGCGTATGGATGTGCTTTCGATGGTTTCCAGGACACTCTTCTCGTCAACCAGGGTGTTCAGGTCTTTAGCAACAGCTACATTGAGGGCAGTGTTGACTTTATTTGGGGTTACAGCAAGGCGTACTTCCACCAATGCTACGTCGCCTCCAACACCCCGAGGACGTACATTACTGCCCAGAACAGACCCAATGCCGCGTGGGCTGGCGGCTTCGTCTTTGACAAGTCCGTCATCACCTACACCGAAAGCTACGGTACCAGCTTCGGTACTGTTGCTCTGGGTCGTCCTTGGTCGCAGTATGCCGTCACGGTGTACATGAACTCCTTCCTGGACAAGCATATTTCCCCTGCAGGCTGGAGCGTCTGGCAAACGAGCAACCCCCAGACCGACAATGTTCTCTTTGGCGAGTTCAACAACGTTGGACCTGGCAACTGGACCGACTCTCGCGCCACCTTTGCCACCAAGCTCACCGAGGCACAGGCTTCCCAGTACAAGCTTGAGACCTTCATTGGCAGCACGAGCTGGCTGGATGCCAAGGCGTTTGCCTATGTCCCCAGCTACAGCCTCACTTCAGTCGGAGCCGCCGAAGTGCCGGTTCCCGAGCCCACCACCCCCGTCGTGATCACGCACCCGACGAGCGGCACCGAGCCTCCGGCTGGTGCCGTCATCGTGGGCGCCCCTAGCGCCGTCACCCGCCGCGCTGATGGTAGCACCGCGAAATCCTTCAACAGCCTGACAGCTGCCCTGGCTAGCTTGCCATCGGATTCGTCGAACCAGATTATCTTCCTCTATCCGGGTACCTACACGGAGCAGGTGCCTAGCATCAACCGCCCGGGACCTGTCATGATTATTGGATACACGAGTGATGCCCCTGGCAAGAGCTACAAGAACAACCAGGTCACCATCACCCAGGCCCGCGGTCTGTCCGTGTCCCCACCGCCTGCCGGTCACAGCAACGCCGAGACGGCAACCATTGCCACGGCGAGCTCCAAGATCTCCTGGTACAACATCAACCTCGTCAACACGGAGAACCTAGACGGCGCGATTCCCAGCTACGTCTCCCTGGCTGCCAGCGTCTACGGCGACAAGATTGGCTTCTACGGTTGCTCATTTGTTGGCTGGCAGGACACCCTCCTGACGGGCGCAACGGCTGGCAACCAGTACTACGAGAGCTGCTACATTGACGGTGCCATCGACTTCATCTGGGGCTACTCCAAGGCCTACTTCAAGGGCTGCACGATTGCCGCGAAGCGAGCCAAGTCCGCCATCACCGCTCAAAGCCGTGCGAGTCTGACTGCCATTGGCGGTTACATTTTTGATCAGTGTCTCTTCACCGAGGCCCCGACCGCTACCGTCGATCTCAAGGGCCAGGTGTACCTCGGCCGGCCCTACTCCAAGTTTGCGCTTGTCGTCGTCAAGAACAGTTTCCTCTCCGACGTTATCCAGCCCGCTGGTTGGAAGATCTGGTCCAACACTGACCCTCGCAACGACTCGATCACGTTTGCCGAGTACAACAACGCCGGCCCGGGCAGCTGGGAGAACAACGCTGCCGCTCGTGCGACGTTCCGGGGCGCCTCCCTGCTCACCGCCGATGACTACCCCCTCAGCAAGGTCATGTCCAGCACTGACTGGATTGATCTGACCTACTGGGACCAGATCCAGACGCCGCAGCCCGCCGTGGTACCCGTGACACCTGTAATCCCCACTGTCTATGACGGCACCAAGCCTCCTGCCGGCGCCTTCATCGTCTCCAAGACGCCTGTCGATGGTCAGACCACGTACGACACCATTCAGGCGGCCCTCAACGCCCTACCGACCTCGAAGCAGATCACGCCCACCGTCTTCATCTACCCTGGCACGTACAATGAGCAGCTGATCCTCGCGCGGGCTGGTACCACCATTCTCATCGGCTACAGCTCGAACTCTGGTGACTACTCTCAGAACCAAGTCACCATCAGCTTCGACAAGGGCATCGACACGCAGGCTGACGCCTCCAACTCGGACTCTGCCACTGTTTACGCCACTGGCAACTACCTGCAGGCTGTCAACATAAACTTTGCCAACACCTTTGGCACCGCATCCAAGTGAGTTGAACACAGGCACAAGCATTCTTTTTTCTGCGCTCTGACTAACACATGGTTTCCAGCTATGCCTCGCTCGGCTTTGGTGTCAAGAGCAGCAAGTACGCTTCGCTGTACGGCTGCCAGGTCTACGGCAACCAGGACGCCCTGCTCATCAACGGTTTCCTCTTTGCATCGCACTCCTACATTGAGGGCAACATTGACATGATCTGGGGCAGTGGCGCCGCGTACTTCCTCGCCAGCACCATCGCACCGAACCGCGACGGCGTCGCCCTGACGGCCAGCAAGCGCGCCACCAACACAACCCCCGCCGGCTTCGTGTTCGACCAGTGCACTGTGACGCCTGCCAAGGGAGCCAAGTACACTTCCGTCTCGCTCGGCAGGCCCTGGAACGCCGACGCTCGCGTGGCCTACATCGACAGCTTCCTCGACTCGTGCATCGAAGCCAACGGCTGGGATCAGTGGACCAAGACTGATCCGCGCACGGCTGGGGCCCTCTTTGGCGAGTTCGCCAACGACGGTCCCGGCTCTGATCTGAGCGCCCGTGCTGCTTTTGCCACCAAGCTCACGGCTGCTGATGCGGCCCAGTTCGAGCTGGCGACCTTCTTCCCGGCTGGAATTTCGTGGATCAACATGACGTTGGTTTCAGCCACGCCATTCAAGGCTGGCGCCGTCGTGCTGCCCACTGCTACGACCAGTGCCACGACGTCTGCCACAACAACGGTGACGACGTCGACATCGACAACGAGCTCCGTTCCCGCCACGACTGTGACTGTCTTCACCACCAAGCTGTCGACCCTGAAGGAGACGTCAATCACTACTGTCCAGGCTCTTGACACGACGGTGACGCTCAAGACGACCGCGACAGTCGATGCCGCCACCACCATCACGCCTGCCGCCGAAACCAAGACGACTTTGATCCGCTCTACCGAGGTTGATGTGGCCACTGTCCAGGAGCCAGACACCACGGTTGTCCGCAAGGCCACCATCACGGTCAATGTCGGAACGACCGTCACACCCAATCCTGTCACGCAGACGTCGACCTCGCTCGCCACGTCGACCAACACGATCATCGTCACCAAGGCTGCCGAGCCCAGGACCATCACCTCCACCTCGCTGACCACCAGCACGGCGACTAGCACCCCCAAGGGCGTCACCGCCACGCAGGTCATTCGCTCGACGGCCTTCTTCACCAAGACGACGACGCCCAAGCCCGTCACGGTCAAGTCGACGTCGACGATTGTCATTGGCGACGGCAGCGTCACCACCGTGACTGCCAAGGCCTTGACCGTCTCGACGACTGTGTTCAAGACTGTTGTCTCGACGGCCAAGAAGACGACGACGATCAAATGCATCCCGACCAAGGCGCCGACGAAGCGCGACCTGTTTGAGTTTGAGGATTTCTCCAAGCGCGACGACGTCTTTGACGACTACGAAAGCGACCCCGAGGTTGCCTACGTCGAGGTCCGCGCCCTGGGTGACGTGACCGTCACCGTGACCGTCCTGTCCACGCTCAGCACCTACGTCAAGACGGCCACTGTCACGCTGCCAGGCAGCACCTCGACGACCGAGCTCATCACGACCAAGACTGTTGGCAAGCCTGTCACGCTGAAGCCTGTGACGGCCACCCAGACGATCGTGACGGTGCAGACGCGCGCCACGACGACGACGCTTCCCGGTCGCACCGAGACAACGACGGCCACAGCTGTCGTGTCGGCTGGCAAGACGTCGACTCTGAAGCCGGCTACCGTGTCGGTCGTCGTGCAGTCGACTCGCACCGTGACGGTGCAATCGACGACGACGCTGCCTGCCGCGATCCAGAACGTGGTCCGCACCCAGACGCGTCATACCACCGTCGTCCTGCCACGCCAGACGGCGACGGTGACGGTGCGCGAAAACTCGGCGCAGACTAACACTGTCATACTGCCGGCGTCGACGGCCACGAGCTGGGCCACGGTCCGCTCAACGGTCAAGCCTTCGGGCACCATCACGAACCGCGCGACGGTCACCAAGACGAAGACGTCGCAGGTCAAGTCGACCGTGACGAGCTGGGTGACCAAGACCAGCAAGGGGGCCAAGACGTGCACGACCTAAGCGGGGGGAGCTAGCCGTGTCGACTCTGATTTTACGCTTGTACATGCCTCGTACTCTACCGTACATGAAGCAGATTAGAAGATGACGATATACTTAATAGATTTGCATCGAGATTCGAGTTTGTGTCCATGATGCTGAGCCTGAGAGTGTGCTGGAAGAGGAAGTGCATGACCTTGTGCCACTTTGTGGATGATGCTTCGCTGCAGTATACACTGGTGCCCGCATGACCTGAGCTCGCGCCTCAGGATATTTCTATCTTCTCCAGTCTTCCGACTAGAACTCTGATTCAGGAACTCCTCGCCATTCTTGGCCTTTGCCAGATGTACAGGAGGACGCTCCAGGGTGGGAACGTCAAGAGCTGGCGGCACGGGACTGCCAGCTGGCAGCCATGACACAGCCTCACCCTCACCGTGACCTCCTTTCTCCCCCCTCTGCTTCACGTCATGCTACAGACTCTTTTCCTCTACCTGGCGGCAGATTCGTCTTTGACTTGTTCACGATTGCAATTATACGACATCTGGACAGGACGACCCGCTCTGGACATGTTCTCGTCACGCGTGCGCTCGCGTGTCTGGCTGGGGCGCCTTCGCCTTGCCCACACACCAGTCTCACGACCGCCTGGAAACGCAAGGCCCTCACACTCATCGAGCAGACCCTCGGCATCGTCTGCAAAGGGGAATGCGGCGAACTGTTCCATCGCGCTCGGTGGGCTGGCCGGCGCGGCGGGCGTCTCTGGTGGTTCTCGGCCGCCAGGGACGAGGTGCCTCGTCTCGAGAGCCCGCCGTCTGAACACCTCGTCGACGAGCGCGGCCCGTCGAGAGACCAAGTCAGCCGCCTGCTATCACGAGGTGCCCTATTCGGTTCCCGTCAGCACCATGCCCGGGCTCACGCGGTACGACGGCACGCAGCTCGCCTCCCACGGCCCCTGCAAAGACGGCTTCCTCCACGGCGCGTTCCCCTCGCCGTGGGCGGCCGACCCGTCGTCGCGCCTCATGGCCTGGGCCGTGTTTGACGGGCACGCGGGCTGGCAGACGGCGGCGCTGCTCGAGGAGCAGCTCGCGCCGTTTGTGCGCCGCGACCTGCACGACATCGAGCCCAGCGGCGCGGGGCAGGTGGCTTTCTTTGGGTAGTTCTTTAGGTAATTCTTTAGGTAGTTCTTTAGGTAGTTCTTTAGGTAGTTCTTTAGGTAGTTCTTTAGGTAGTTCTTTAGGTAGTTCATTAGGTAGTTCTTTGGGTAGTTCTCTCGGCGCTGGTCTACGATGAAATAGGGGAGCGTCTATGTGGCAGGGTACGAGATGCAGGAGTCGTTGTCGTGTATGGCCATTGGGTGACCAGCTGCTACCAACTGATCAGCTGCCAGCTGCTGCCAGCTGGGATTCTTCAGTGCCAAAGGAAAGACGCACGCCAGGCGCCCCTGCCTGCCACCAGTGAGGGGCAAAATTCAATTAAGGCAGTCGCGTCTCAGCAGCCTCGAGACGCGTCTCTCGATCCCTCCTCTTTTCCACCTCGTCCTGCTGCTCTCCTTGTCCCCTCCCCCCCCAACAACACACCAAACCACACAACCGCCGCCATGAGTATGCAGCCCCCAACCCCCACCCCCCCCTCGACGAAACCTCCCCTCTAATCCCGCACAGCATCCTACGGAGGCTACCAAAAACCCGCGTACGGCGCCCAGGGCGGTGATGACTCGGGCGGCTTCATGTACGGCGGCTCCCAGCAGGGCAGCCAGGGCGGCGGCAAGGTACTGTCTCCCCTCCACGTTTCCCCCTCGCTCTCTGTTGCACCCAGCTCACAAAGCCAACGGACGTACAGGGCTACCAGGACGAGTCGCTGCGCCCCGTCACCATCAAGCAGATCCTCGACGCCGAAGAGGCCTACCCCGGCGCCGACTTCAAGATTGACGGCGCCACCGTCACCCAGGTCACCTTCGTCGGCCAGGTCCGCGCCATCAACCCTCAGGCCACCAACATCACCTACAAGCTCGACGACGGCACCGCTACCCTCGAGGTCAAGAAGTGGGTCGACACGGACAAGAAGGACGACGACCTCATGGACGGCGTCGCCGGCGCCCCCGGCTCCGGCTCCGGCGTCGACCTCGACGCCTACGTCCGCGTCTGGGGGCGTATCAAGTCCTTCAACGGCAAGAGGCACGTCGGCGCCCACTTTCTGCGCGCCGTCACCGACTTCAACGAGGTCAACTACCACCTGCTCGAGAGCACCTACGTCCACCTCTTCTTCACCAAGGGGCCTCTCGGCGGTGCCAAGGCCGAGGACAACGGCGACGGCATGTTTGTTGACGGCGGCAGCCACGGCAACAACGCCAGCAATAATAACAACGCATCACACGCCACCGGCCAGTCGAGCAAGGTCGCCCAGTGCACGCCCATGGGCCAGAAGATGTACAACTTCCTCGTCAACGCGCCCGGCGGCAACGAGGGCGTGCACATGAATGTCATTGCGAGCGGCGCCGGCATGAGCATGCGCGACGTCCTCGGCGCCGCCGACGAGCTACTCGGCCAGGGGCTCGTGTATACCACCATCGACGACGAGACGTGGGCCATTCTCGAGTATTGAGCGGGTGGCGGTCGGGTGACCTTTGCACGGTGGGAATGCCTGCAGCGTGGACAAGGTATGGATCACAATTTTTGATCATGTTTTTGTTTTGAGCACGAGGCGATAGCATTCGATATGACCTGAATGAATGAAAGGCCTTGAACCGGCCGAGTCTAGACTAATGACCAACCGAGCTGTTCCAGCAACAAGTGTTCTGCAGTAATGACGGTGCCAAATCCAATGCCATGCACAGCAACAGGAACGAATGTGACAAGAGACCGCGCAGCAGACACACCGATCCAGAGGCACAATGAATAAAAGACAGATCAAAACATCAAACGAAACGGAAAGCAGCCGGAACACCTAGCGCAGGCGATTCATCTGGACCTTGACGGCAGCGTATACCGGCTTCTGCTTCACCAGCTGCGGCTCCCGCACCATGATGGAAAGCGGCACAGGCGCACCGCTGCCCTGGAGGTAAATGTCCTTCTTGAATTCAAAGCCAAACTTGGCGTAGTAGGCATTGTTGTCCGGCGAGCTCGACTCGAGATACATGGGACGGCCCTCGGCGTCGGCCTGCGCGCGCTGTCAGTCAAACGTCCGCCACCTGCCTTTCGGCTCGCCTGACGAGGAAACGCCAGAAAACTCACCCGCGCAATCATGTCGTCGAGCAGCTTGCCCGCGTACCCCCTCTTGCGCGCGTTCGGCTTGGTGCCGATGTACACGAGGTAGTAACACTCGGCGTCCCGCGCGCCCATGACCTCGGCCTTGGCGTCGTGCAGCAGCGGGAGGAAGTCGTCGTTGTACCGCCTCCGCGCCTCGGGCGTCAGCCGGTAGGCGAGCCGCCAGAGGCCCGAGCGGAAGAGGTTGAGCCAGCCGTCCGTGTCCTTGCCGGGCGGGACCCTGTCTTCTTGGTCAGCTTCTCTTCCTTCCGCCGCTTTGTGTCCAGCACACACAGCCGGGGGGGGGGGCGTTACCCACCACAGTGCGACGGCGTCGTGGTCCGGCCCAATGGTCGTGACGAGGCCGTCGAGGGCGTGCGCCGTCGTGGTGTACGTCATCATGTCGACGTGGAGCTTCCACTTGTGCTCGGCCGAGCGGGCCGCCATGTCGTCGACGTCGAGGAGGTAGCGGCTCGACGCGTCGGACGCGAACGAGTGCGCCAGCGACAGGCCGGCCTGCTTGCTCTCGGCGACGGTGACGGCGCGCACCGTGTCCGCCCAGCGCGGGGGCACGAGCGAGGGGCGCGGCTCGGCGACGAGGGTCGCGAGGCTGGACTTGCTCAGGGGGGTCTCCATGATGGTGGCGGCTTAGGCGGTTAGGAGGCTTGCGTCTTCACGATGGAGCGAGACACCATGGTCAGCATTTCGGCACGGAGAGGCACGGCAGTACGGATGGGGCTGTCGTCTCACTGGGTAAATTCTGTATACTGTCGCCTGTATGGACTCTCGAGAGTTGCGTTCTCGAGACAGGCATGAACCTGGATGGGTGGCGCAGGCAGTTCAGGCTTGTGCGGAGTTCAACCGACATCAAGGCTTTGAGGCCCTCGGCGGTGGCTATGTGCGATGTGTGGTGGAGCGGTGGCCGGCGGGACTGGTGGCTCGTCCAGGCGGATCTGACGATGACGTAGAGATGGTGGTGTTGGTGGAAGCCGCTGTGTGATGGAATGAACTATCGTGAGATCCCTCAGTCGGTACGTGTATCCTGTCGTTGATGTCACAACTGAAGCGTGCAGATGGAGGAGGCCCGCGAGGAGCACTCGATGGTCTATACGATTCTTGGATCCAGACGTGAAGATGCTCAGGTGGTAAGAAGTAAAAGGAAAGCAAGATGACCGAGCCTAACCAATCCATTATGTACTTGAGGGTCGTGTGTCACGAGGCGGCGGAGAGGGGAACAAGGACGGGTGAAACATGACCATTGACGGGTCACCCCTGCGATCCCTTTCCGCAGGATGGATCGGAGAGACAGAGACCCTGGGATCTGACAGGCTGGGAGACATGGCTGACGAGCATGACACTGCAGGCGGCACCGTGGGATATGTGTGATGTAGCAGCCCATGCCTGGAGAGATGTGCAGAGTGAGGCGTCGAGCTGGACGTGCGCGAGTGTCCCGCCAACGGGACGAGGCCGCGGATGTACCGTCCCGTAGCCTCGCTGGCAGAGCAGCACATGGTTGTGCGCTCAGAATCATTCCTCTAGGCTGAACGTTCGGCAGCGTCCACCAGGTGGTAGTTCAAAGAACGCTCCATCTGTCCGAGCTTTGTCAACCCGATCCCCCCCAAGGGCGAAGGTGGCACTGATGCTCTCCGGAATCGAAGTTGGGGGTCCGCAGACGCCAATGTGCGAGGCGCCTCGCCAGCGGCGTTGGGGAAGGCTGCGGACGAACCACCGACGTTTGTGGCAGCATATCGCATGCATGAAGTCAGGCGATGCCGTCACGCCTGGATCCGCAATTGTTGAGCCAAACAGACGGCCCTCGGGCTGCATATGCAGATGGAACAGGGACGAGGAAGGATGAGGCGGACGGGTGATGAGTGGCGATGCGGATGTCTTACTCTTCACCTTGGTCAGGGTTGTTCACCGGGGCGAACAGGGTTGATGCGTGGAACTCGTCACTTTTGCTTTTCATTTTTTTTGGGGGGTGCCCGACGTGGCCTACGTACCGTCTGCAATCGCCAGCTTCGATAACCTCTGCGTGTCGACCTCTTCGGTCTCTGGTGTCCGGTCTTGCTCGAGTGTGTTGCCGGCTGCGTCTGTCGCTGTGCCTTCCGTCTCTTCGCTGCCAAAACCCTCCTGCTCCTCGTCTTCGTCGCCATCTTCGTCGTCGTCATCGTCGTCATCGCCCTCATCGTCTTGGCCTCCATTCTGTTCCTTGAGCGTCTCCTGCTCACGAATCGCCTTTTCGAGATCCTTGGCCATCTTCTTCGTGAAGCCGGACGCTTCGGCAGCGGCGTCCAATCGCCGCACGCCGTCCCTCCCCAGCGTCTTCTTCGCATCCTTGAAGAACGGCCCCGGCGTTGTGCTGACAAAGTCGAACTTGCGTTCGAAGAAGCGCTTGATGCAGTTGACATCGCGGTCAAAGTACATCTCGGCGTTGACGTGGTCCATGGAGACCATCTGCGGGAAGTCAATGACAATGGGCACCAGGGTGATCGTCTCCTTCTCCTCGCCAGCCTCGGTGAACTCGACGGAAGACACTTCCTTGATGAGGAGGTTGAATTCGTTGAAGTCGCCGTGAATGAGACCGTGCTTGGCGAATCGAAGGATGAGGTCGATCAAGTCGCCATACAGCGTCGCAGGGTCGGGCACCGCCGAGATTTGACGCATCAGCGTCGAGTCGACAAACTCCATGAGAACCGTGTGCCTTGACTGCGCAATAGGCTCCGGGATCGGAAACCCTTCTTCGCGGAGGACCTTCATGAACGCAAACTCCTTCATGGCGGCCAGTCGCGACAGGTATTGCCATGATCCCGACTGGCGGTTCTTGAGGTAGTCTCGGTTTGTCTTGACGGACCTGAACGAGATGCGTCCAAGGCGATGAATCTTGAGAATCTTCTGAACGCCCTCGTGGTCTGCCACCATCGTAATGTCGCTCTCCTTTCCTACGCCGACGCGGCTTCCCACGCTGTAGATCTCCTTGCGTTTTGAGAGGTCGTGAAGGGCAAGGTAGTCGAAGCCGCCGTATGTGAAGCGGTATCCGTCATACTTGGCCTCCTTGACACGCGCTATGAGACCAACTTTGGCGAGGGCCGAGATGGACCTGTGAACGCCGTTGACACCGCCCTTTACGCGAGCATACTTCTCAATCAGTGATGTCGGCACCAGCTCGTGGTCTCGGCTCCCACGCTCAACCTGCAGTTCCTGTCAGTTGGGCAGAACGAGATGGCAAGGAGGGGGACTGGGGCATGGGGACGAACAGCAGCGAGGACGTTCCAGTCCTCGGATGCAAGATACCGCAGTGCCTTGGTATCGAGCTTCATGATGCGTGGCCTGAACGCGTTCGAATTTCCAATATAATTTGGCTCGATGCCTATATAGATTGATGAATAACGATCTGCAATCTCATCAACGAGATCTCTCACAGAGCGTCACAAAAAAGTTGGTGGGGGTTCAGGCTGGTATCGATAAGCGCACCCATCCAGGTCCTGCTGAGGGGTGGGTGGGTACTCCTTCTGTGCTGACTAAATCCACGTGACTTCGACTCTCCAGCTCCCTGCCAATGCACGGTCCAGCGATGGCAGGCGGCAAGGCTCGCGTAACGCAGTAGCTGTTGTTACGGAGCTTGAGAAAGCTCCATTGCCTTCCATCATCACCGTCCACCGTCATTCCTCACTTTGCTCGCCTTCACACGAACACTCACGTCACTACCATCGTATACCCCCGGACCAGCAGACTTGAACAGAGCGACTCGGCGCTCGGAAAGTTCTCGCACCTAGTCTTGTTACGCAACTGCGCCCCCTCGTTCGATCCCTGCCCGCCCTACAACCACCGCAAGAGTCGAACATCATGGCCCCGGATCCTGAGAAGCCCACGGCTGCCGACAAGGGCAAGGGCAAGGCCGTTGACGAACCCAAGAGCGACAAGACTGTTGCGAACGGCAAGAAGGAGGATGGCAAGATCATCGACTGTAAGAGCTCAAAGATAGTCGGTGACGAGACCGCGCCGGCGTTGGCTGACTGACCTGTGTGCAGCGGCAGAGGAGCTCAGTGAGGAGGACCAGCAACTGAAGAACGAGCTTGAGATGCTGGTTGAGCGCCTGACTGTATGTCACTAGCCACCTCTTGTTCATCAGCGTAGCCCGCACGCACTAACGAGATGGCTAGGAATCCGATGCATCCCTCTACAAACCGGCTCTCGAGGCCATGAAGACATCTATCAAGACTTCAACTTCTTCAATGACCGCCGTACCAAAACCATTGAAGTTCCTGCGACCGCACTACGAGACTTTGACGAAGCTCCAAGAAGACTGGCCAGAGGGTGACGACAAGACGTCTCTCGCCGATGTCCTCTCCGTGATCGGCATGACCTTCTCAGACGAAGAGAGACAGGACACCCTGAAGTACCGACTTCTCGCGCCATCGTCAGACATTATTTCATGGGGCCACGAGTACTCGCGCCACCTGGCTCTTGAGATCGGAGAGGTCTACGGGAAGCGCATAGTCGCAGATGAGGACACGAAGGATCTGGTCGATCTCGCCCTCATTCTCGTGCCCACGTTCTTGCAAAGTAACGGAGAGGCCGATGCCGTCGATCTCATGAGCGAGCTCGAGATTATCGAGCAGCTGCCCAACTATGTCGACGAGAACACGTATGCCCGCGTGTGCCTGTACATGGTCAGCATGGTCAACCTCCTCACGTACCCAGACAACGAGCTCTTCCTCAAGACGGCCCACGATATCTACATCACGTACAAGCAGTACACGCAGGCCATGGTGCTGGCCATTCGACTGAACGATATTGATCTCATCAAGGCCGATTTCGACAAGGCGCAGGACCCTGCACTGAAGAAGCAGCTCGGTTTCTTGGTCGCGCGCCAGCGCATCATGCTCGAGCTTCCTGACGAGATTGTGGGCGATGACCAGGAGCTTCAGGACTCGCTCACGAACATTAAGTTGTCGGAGCACTTCAAGTCCCTCGGTAAGGAGCTCAACATTCTCGAGCCCAAGACGACAGAGGACATCTACAAGAGCCACCTCGAGAGCAGCCGCGTTGCCGGCATGACGAACCTCGACTCTGCACGACACAACCTTGCAGCAGCCTTTGTAAACGGCTTCGTCAACGCTGGCTTCGGAAACGACAAGATGATGCTCGTGGAGGAAGACAAGGAGAGCTGGGTCTGGAAGACCAAGGGCGACGGCATGATGTCGACGGTTGCCTCGTTGGGCACTCTTCTTCAGTGGGATGTTGAGAATGCGCTCGACAAGATTGACAAGTACACCTACGCGCAAGAGCCCGAGATCATGGCCGGCGCCATGCTGGCCATCGGCATTACGAACACCGGTGTGCGCCTGGACAGCGAGCCTGCTCTGGCCCTCCTTGGCGACAATGATAAGCTGAGGAACCCGGATACGAACCCTCTGGTCACCACCGCCTGCCTCATGGGTCTTGGTCTGTCCTACGCAGGTTCCAATAAGGAGGACCTGCTCGAGATTCTTCTTCCCATCATCACCGACTCCTCCGTCGAGATGCGCATTTCTGCCATGGCCGCGCTGTCTTGCGGTCTGATCTTTGTTGGCTCTTCCAACCCCGAGGTCAGCGAGGCGATCGTCACCACTATGCTGGATGATGAGCGCAGGGACCAGCTCACCTCCAAGTGGACCAGATTCATGGCCCTTGGCCTGGGCCTGCTCTTCTTCGGCCGCCAGGAGGAGGTGGATGTCATCCTGGAGACTCTCAAGGCTGTCGACCATCCCATGTCCAAGCCTACCGCTGTCCTGGCCGAGATTTGCGCCTGGGCTGGTACGGGTGCCGTCCTCAAGATCCAGGAGCTGCTGCACATCTGCAACGAGCACATGGAGGAGGCCGAAGAGAAGAAGGGTGATGAGCTCACGCAAGCGTACGCTGTTCTGGGTATCGCGCTTGTGGCCATGGGCGAGGATGTCGGCCAGGAGATGGTCCTGCGACACTTCGGACACCTGATGCACTACGGCGAGCCGAACATCAGGCGCGCGGTGCCCCTGGCGCTGGGTCTCATCAGCCCGAGCAACCCGCAAATGAAGATTTACGACACCCTCTCACGATACAGCCACGACAATGACAGCGACGTTGCGATCAATGCCATCTTCGCCATGGGTCTTTTGGGTGCGGGCACGAACAACGCGAGACTGGCGCAGCTCCTGCGACAGCTCGCCAGCTTCTACCACCGCGACCAGGAGTCTCTCTTCATGGTGCGCATCGCACAGGGCCTCTTGCACATGGGCAAGGGTACCATGTCAGTCAACCCCTTCCACACCGACAGGCAGGTGCTCTCACGCGTGTCGGCTGGTGGTATCCTGGCGGTGCTCGTGGCCATGATTGATGCCAAGTCATTCATCACGTCAGACTCGCACTACCTGCTCTACTTCCTGGTGACAGCCATGCACCCCAGGTTCCTGGTCACGCTGGGCGAGGACCTCAAGCCTCTCAAGGTCAACGTCCGCGTCGGCCAGGCCGTGGATGTTGTTGGCCAGGCCGGCCGTCCCAAGACCATCACGGGCTGGCAGACGCAGAGCACGCCCGTCGTGCTGGCGTACGGTGAGCGGGCGGAGCTTGAAGACGAGGAGTACATCAGCCTGAACAGCACGCTGGAGGGTCTCGTCATTCTCAAGAAGGTAAGCACAGCCCCGGGTCTTGGACCTTGAACAAGCAAGAGAAACAATCGCTAATCCGGACAAACAGAACCCCGACTGGGAGGGCGCCAAATAGTAGCTGGCTTGTGCAAGGGGAGAAGGGCGGCTGGATGAATGATTCGGTTTGGTTTTTGGCGGGAGACAAAGGGGCCGGGGCATCTTGCGGGTCCCCTGGCGCGACATGCTGTATAATACATGTAATTGTGACGGGTTGCGCCTCACACAGAGAGCCGCACCGAGGGCAATTGACCATGATAGACGTTCATTGAGGCTGACAGTCGTGATGATGCTGCGTCGTCCGTTGCTTGCAATGCCCGTTCGGCCTATCCTGTGGCATGAAAGAAAGCCCTGTGTGGACAGCCCTGGCTGCGATACTCTAGCCCAGCCAGTCGCTCTCTAAAACGTTATGATGATCCAGCGTCTTTCTGTCTGTGTCGCGAGCATGGCGGCCGGGTATGTGAACGACTCCATCTTGCAAGACATGCCGCCCGGGCAGTTTGCTCAGGCATTGGAAGCTCGATCAACAGTGTCAAGTCTGCCGGTCGAGCATGCTGTTGGCATCCCTCTATCCATCATCTCCATCGCCCTTCTAACACACAAAACATCAAGTCCGCCTCCCAAGCACCCAAGATGAAGACTGCCGCTGCCGTTCTCCTGTCGTACGTCGGCACTGCGCTAGCGACACCTCGACCCGGCGCAGTAGAGGATTGACAGCTCGACCTTGACCTCTTCGAAGACAAGCCCGAAGCGTGCGACATCCCCACGTTTGGCTGCCAGGAGCGGAGGGATATCGAGAGGACGCTGGCCAGTCTCCAGGACAGAGTTGCCGAACTGGAACAACAGCGGCGGTAGGCTACGGCCTGTACGTGCGTCGGACCGGCGACTTGCCGCGGCGCATGACACCAGTATGTCCTGCCAGTCATCGCCGCCAGTCAGCGCTGCAGCGGGAAACTGTCGGCATGCTGACGGCTTCACAGTTCCTCGGTATGCGCCGGGCCGACCGTCCCAGGCAGGTAATGCTGGCGTAGAGCTCTGGGGAGAGTTGGACGGTGAGGATAAGGCGGCACGGAGAGGACTTTGGAGCAACAGAAGGCTTGAGGCCGGACGTGGGCAACGCCTCTCCTTCATATTGGCTGCGTCTGACCCCTTTTTGGGGTGGAAGGGGTGGGGGATCATCTATGTGCTGCCGATGGTGGGCATCTTGGTCGTAGCTGTGACACAAGTTGATCATCCATCCCTAATCCATTCGCATCATAATCCATTCGCACGTTTCCTAATACGACATGTTCTGCGTTTGACTGTAGTACCTAACGCAACGAACATGAAGCGTAGACAGGAAGCGGGGTGTTGACAGTGGCTAACCTCCCTTGGTGAAGTCGAGGTCCACTGCAATTGAGATGACATGTCTTCAGGGCCTATATTCCTGAATTTGGGGTGGAGTACTATAAGGAACGTATCAGGCAGTGGTAGAAGATAGAGGTCACGCAAGTTATACGGGCAGAAGCTGAGTAGCAGATTCGGTTGGCTGAGAGGTGGCGAAAGAGGTCGGCGTCCTACCTGATGCCACGTCTTGCACAGTATGTTGCATCGCCAGAGTGGCGTTGAAGTCGTTTTGCGACGTCCTGTGTGATCACCACGACAGATACTGGCCAGAGTCTGGGATGAAGAGTCTGGGAAGAAGAGTCTGGGAAGAAGAGTCTGGGAAGAAGAGTCTGGGAAGAAATCAACCACAGGCTTGAGCCAAAGACGATGACAGTCTCTCACACGCATATGCGAGGAGCGATGCTGTCGCTGCAGGGAGCAAGGGGGTCGACAAAAAGAAAGGCGTGAGACGGGCTTTGGGTTTCGTTTCAGTCAGAGATAGAGAGACTCTTCTCACTCGGTGCGGTACTCGAACAAGTGAGGATCTATCTGGGGCATCGGTGCGGGACTGATCACTGGCCTCCAGTGTCGTCTGTTGATGAAATAAGTCGAGGCTCCTTTGACGCAGTGCCTTCACTGCAATTGAACCTGACGGGCCCACTACAGAAGGACGTTAGAAACGGTGGGCCGTTAGTCACGGGCCGTCCAACGCCCCGCCGAACGGTGCCAGGCCCTGGTCCAGTCCTGGTCCAGTGCAGACCCAGTGCAGACCCAGGCTGAAGCTAAACCCAACATCGACATCGTCGCTCACATCCGACTCTCTAGCTGCATGGCCTGGTGGACCACCCGTGGGGTGCTGTCCCCGAGATCCATTGACTCAATGCACCTTGTCCGACCTCCTTCTCATCTTACTCGTTGACGTGACTTCACACCTGATCATTCTATCAGGGGCCTCTTCATCTTGCTCTTCCCGTCTGGCGTCTCAACTTTGAGTCACGCTGCTTTGCTTTTGCGTCGCCGGCCTCCACCATCGATGATGCTCTCTCTTGACAACTGAACCTTGGACAGCCTCCTCTTTTCTCTCTCGGTCTTTCACGTGCGCCCTCTCGCGAACCTTGGACCTCACCGCGTTCAGCTCACGTCATTTTGTCTCTTCATCCGGACCCCTCGACAGCCATAGCCATGGCCGATGGCCGTCCCATACCGCCCAAGGCCTCGAGCCGTGAACATCCCTTTTCCTCATCATGGACTGGCGGAGGATCCTGGATCGGCACGCCGCGCGCCGAGGATATTGTCGCACGCGATCTGGCCGAGCTCTCCGAGGACGACGACGCCATGGACAATGCCATCGACTCGGACAGCGACTTGTCCGCTGACGAAGGGCCAACGCTGTACCGTCGACCCAGCGGCGTCGCCTATGGCACATCGAGGCCCGTCATGAATCCGCAGACCAACCCCGAAAGCACCCCATTTCTCACACGTGTCGAGAAGAAGCAGAGCCGTGACGCCGAGAGGAGCCTGTTGCGGGACAACCATGTGCTGCCGCCCAAGAGGCCGCGGGGCCCAGACGAGCCCTTCTATCGCAGGGCGTACCGCCGCCTCTTCAGCACAAAGGTGCCCCGGCAGACGCAGGACGACGAAGAGACGCCGGACGAGGCGACGTCCCTGCTCGTCGGCGCCGACACGCCAGCTGCAGCGGCCAGCAGCAGCGCACATGCCGCCGCCGCCGCCGCCGACGGCCCCGAGAACCTGACAGAACAATGGGAGGCGGCTGTCGCTTCGGGCACCCTACGCACGACGTGGCAGCGCGAGGCCAAGACCATCATCTCCTACGCTCTGCCCCTGGTCGGTACCTTTATGCTGCAGTACTCGATCAACGTCGTGTCCATCTTCACCGTCGGCCGCATCGGCCGCCTCGAGCTCGGCGCCGTCAGCCTCGCCACCATGACGGCGACCATCACCTGCTACGCGCCCTTCCAGGGCCTCGCCACCTCGCTCGACACGCTCTGCGCCCAGGCCTACGGCTCCGGCCACCGCCACCTCGTCGGCCTGCAGCTGCAGCGCATGATCTTCTTCCTGCTGCTCTCCTTCCTCCCCGTCGCCGTGCTGTGGTACCACTCGGACGCCGTGCTGGCCCTCATGATCCCCGAGCCCGAGTCGGCGCGCCTCGTGGGCCAGTATCTGCGCGTCCTCATCTTCGGCGGCCCCGCCTTTGTCTGCTTCGAGGGCGGCAAGCGCTTCGTGCAGGCGCAGGGCCTCTTCCAGGCGACGACCTGGGTCCTCCTCGTCGTCGCGCCCTTCAACGTCTTCATCAACTGGTTCCTCGTCTGGCACATGGAGCTCGGCTACATCGGCGCGCCCATCGCCTCGACCATCACCCAGAACCTGCTGCCGCTGTGCCTGCTGCTCTACGTCCGCTTCGTCGACGGCCGCCAGTGCTGGGGCGGCTTCAGCCGCCGCGCCTTCAGCAACTGGGGCGCCATGCTGTGGCTCGCGCTGCCGGGCATGATCATGATCCAGGCCGAGTACATGGCCTTCGAGGTCCTGACGCTCTTCTCGAGCCGCTTCGGCGCCAGCTACCTCGCCGCCCAGAGCGTGCTCGTCACCCTGACGGCCATCAGCTACCAGATCCCCTTCCCCATCTCCATTGCCGCCTCGACCCGCATCGCCAACCTCATCGGCGCCGGCCTCGTCGACGCCGCCAAGACGACGGGCCGCGTCGCCACCATAGCCGCCCTCACCTCGGGCGTCTTCAACTTCATCCTCTTCAGCTCCCTGCGCTACCACCTGCCGCTGCTCTTCACCGACGACGACGAGGTCATTGAGATTGTCGCCGCCGTGCTGCCCATCTGCGCCGCCATGATGGTCTTCGACGGCCTCAGCACCGGCGCCCACGGCCTGCTGCGCGGCATCGGGCGCCCCTCCATCGGAGGCTACGCCGGCATCTCCGTCTACTACCTCATCGCGCTGCCCGTGTCGCTGGGCACGGCCTTTGGGCTCGGCTGGAAGCTGTCTGGCCTGTGGTTCGGCGTCACCATCGGACTGCTGCTGTGAGTGCACCTCTTTTTCCGGGACGCATGATGATGAGATGACCAAGGCTAATTGCAAATTCTAGTGTGTCTGTGATTGAGTACACGTTTGTCTACCTCACCGACTGGCACAGGGCTGCGCGGGAGGCCGAGAGGCGCAACGCCGCTGGGTGATGGCACCTTGTGACGGAAAAGAATCTGGCATGGTCATGTGTGCATGTTTCACTCCTCTTGTGTCACGCGATCCCGTAGCGGTACAAATGAGCATCAAACATTGTTGGACATAGCAATTGGATTGAAGATCTTGACTCTTTCCCCCCTTGATGTTCGTCATTTTGCTCGACCAGAGTTACATGGAGACTACACTGATTTCTGTACACTTACCGATGCCCGTCTTCGGTTCTTATCGGGTCAAACGTCGAGAGGGGCAGCTAGTGCGATAAGGTACCGTCAGGGGTCCGCGGCGCTGAAAAACGGAAAATTGGGGGCGGCGGCGGGCCATTGAACGCGGGGGCCAGCACTGGACGGTTCGACCCCTCCTCCTGGGCTGTACCTTATTCGACGTTGCTTGGTGATTCTCCCCTTTCGATAAAAAGCGAACCCCACGAACTTCCTCACCGTAGGCGCATAACAAGCTCGCCCACCCACCTGCTGTTCGCCGATTGCGTGTTTCTTTCCCTCCTCCTCGCCTCTCTCTGCACTTTTCGTCTAGAACGCCTACCGGCTCTGCCCCGAAGCAAGCAGCCATGTCGACCACCACGGCCACGACCACGACCACGACGTCTGCGGACCCCATCACCGCCGAGTCCATCCTGCGCCTGTTCCCCGACATTGACACGAGCACCGAGGCCCTCTCCGGCCACGATGAGGAGCAGATCCGCCTCATGGACGAGGTCTGCATCGTCCTCGACGAGAACGACAAGCCCATCGGCAACGCCAGCAAGAAAGCCTGTAATGCGCCTCCGCCCCCGTCCCCCCGTCCTCCTTGCATACACACACACACACACACCCATCGCGTGACAGCTCTGGCTAACCGCTGCACTCGAACACCCAGGCCACCTCATGACCAACATCGACAAGGGCCTCCTGCACCGCGCCTTCTCCGTCTTCCTCTTCGACGACCAGAACCGCCTGCTGCTGCAGCAGCGCGCCTCGGAGAAGATCACCTTCCCCGACATGTGGACCAACACGTGCTGCTCGCACCCGCTGGGCATCCCCGGCGAGGGCGGCGTCGCCCTCGCCGACGCCGTCGCCGGCGTCAAGCGCGCCGCCCAGCGCAAGCTCGAGCACGAGCTCGGCATCCCGATCGAGCAGGTGCCCACCGAGCTCTTCCGCTTCCTGACCCGCATCCACTACAAGGCGCCCAGCGACGGCAAGTGGGGTGAGCACGAGAGTATGTACCCCTTCCTCTTCTTCCCTTCTGTCTGCCTTCTCCCCCCCCCCCTCCCCCTCCTGTTGTGTTTGCTAGAGAGCGACGGCTGACAGGCACCCAAGTCGACTACATCCTCTTCATCAAGGCCAACGTCACCCTCGACGTCAACAAGAACGAGGTCCAGGCCACGCAGTACGTCTCGCCCGACGAGCTCAAGGCCCTCTTCCAGGACCCCAAGCTCGTCTTCACCCCCTGGTTCAAGCTCATCTGCGAGACCATGCTGTTCGAGTGGTGGGCGCACCTCGACGCCGGCCTCGAGCCGTACATGAACGAGCAGGAGATCCGCCGCATGTAATCTGCCTTCTTTTTGTTTGGGGATCAACAAGAGAAACTGCTCAACTTCTTTCCTCCCCTCCAAGAGAAGGGATAGACGAAGAAACGGCCTCGGTACGATCTTGACAAAGGTGGAGCGGGAAAAGAGAGGGAGGACCGCCGGAGACGAAAGGATGGCATCAAGGGCGGTGGAAAAAGGGACGCGGCCCGCAGAGTCATGTGAAAGGGGGACCGACGATGGATGCCCGCATGACCCGAGCGCCAGGGAGGTGGCATCTGCTAACATCTTATTTTGCTATAGTATTCGTCTGATTGCTTGATATCCCCCCTTTTCAAAACACGTACCACCCGCACATAGCATCCTCCCCCAGCATGTCTGCTGCCAGGGGAACCAGCCCAATATATCAACTGATTCAGCAACGAGATTTAAATGGCGTCGGCTTCTCGCTGGTCTCTTCTCTTGGTTGAGTCCTGTGTTGCCAAGTTGCGAACTGAGCCGCCGAAGCATACATACCCTTCAAATACAAGCACACCATACCCCTCATCAGACAGTCCGCATCAAGCACAGCTTCTCAGGGCATGGTCATCCTTACAGACGCTACGCAACTGAGGGGAACCCCATTCCAGTCGTCATTCCGTGTGAAGCGATCCACGGGACCAACCACATGGCAGCCGATGGCTCAAAGAATAATAACATGGCTACGTTTCGCCTTCCTGCCAGATCAATGACATCGAGGCCTTATATTTTTTCTTTAGGTCCAGAGTAATGGACTTCAACGCAACCGTCGCCTACCAAAACTATCTACGGAACTGGGAACGAGGATGACGATATTAGTGTCTCTTCTGCCTTGGCTTGTCTGGCCAGGAAACGCTAAAGTACAGGCGGGGCGAACATGCCCCAAGTAAGCACAATGCCTCAAGACTATCAACTATCTCAGAACAAAAACATGTTCCGTGATCACAATGATACTGCCAATTATCCGCGACGCCAGGGCTCGCCCTCCAACAGAGCAAAAGCTGTTAACCGCTAGTTCATGTCCACACACCAGGCATTTCACAGCCCACAATGCTTCATATACTCCCACAAAAACACTTTGATGCAACTTACTCACGATCTTTTGACGGCTGGAGATGACTGCGTGCTGTTGACAATCGTCTTGGATTTGGCAGGCGTCGTGGCGAGCTCGTTGCCATCCTCGGAGGAGGCGATCGCGACCAGGGTGGCCTCGGCGGCAGACCTACGGCAGCTTGTCAGCATTCAAAGCATGCTCAAATGTCTATGACGGGAGCTGTACTGGGCCTGTCCATGTCCCTGAACACTGCCAGCATCATGGTTCTTAGAGCCGGATGACGAGACATCACGATCTGTGCTGCGATCCATGCCTTGAAGGCTACGATGGGCCGAGGTCCTGTTTGACGAGATTAGCATCACTAATTGACAGATGCAGAGAGGAAATTAACCCACGCAGTAGACGAGGTAGGGATGGAGCGCTTCCATGCAGGCTGATTATACATGTTGGGCTGCATTCCAACGAGAGGAGTGCCGTAGGCACCGATGTTGTACTCATTGGTACGGAATTGGCGGCGCTCAGCAGTCACACGCTTCAGCTCCTTCTGCGAGGGAGTATCGGCGTAGCGAATGTTCATCAAAAGACCCTCGTCGCCGACGCCGATGCCATTATACTCCTTGATAACCTCGTCGCAAACATCGCGTGATTCAAAACTGCGATCAGTGTCAGATGTATTTGTGGACCAAAAAGTGCAGGCTACCATACCGAGCGAAGCCAACACCGCGGCTGTTGCCCATGCTGTCGCGCAAGATCTTGCTGGACAAGATGGTGTAACCCATGAAAATGGCACCCAGCTCCTGTCATTGTGTGAGCGGAAAGGGAAGTGTCACCACGAGCTGATTCAATATGACTTACGACTTCTGTCAGGCTCTTAGGGAGATTTGAGATGTAGAGGTTGGTCGATCCCTCATCGCCCTCTGCCTTAAGACGAGAGTTGAACGACTCCTAAAGATAGTCATCAGACACAAAATAACCATAAAGGAGGAGTGGATAGCTTACACGCGCAAAGCCGACCTCGTATCCAAGGCGATGGAAGCCACGAATGCACACTTCGGAATCCCGGGCGTCATAGAATTTGGCAAAGCCAAAGCTGTACAGGTGTCAAATGAATGCTCTGTAAAACACGCACAATACTTACCCCTTGCAGGCACCAGTTGAAGTGTCTATGATCGCCTTGGAGGTTTCAACCTCTCCGAAGCGAGCAGCATAATGGAAGAGCAGCTCGTCATCGGTGGTGGGATGTAGACCACGAATGTAGACATTGCGATTGCCGGGAATGCGGTTCTCCAGACTTTGGTCGAGCGACTTCATCTGCGCAGCGGGGGTGAAGACAGCTGGGACAGCCTTGGGAATCGGAGGGTCCTGGCGGAGAAGTTCATCCAGGTTGCGGTCAACGGGGATGGCAATGACGTTCTGCTTCACTGCAGGGTCAGGGAATACATTGATAGGTCCAAGCTGCTGGGGCGAAGGGGTCGTGTATGTCGACCGGTCATGAACGGCGACCCGAGGACCGTGATCATGCTTAGCCATGGTCTGGTAGAAGGGCGTAGCAGGAGTGGACTCGTTGGTGGAGTAGGAACCACGTCGATTCTCGAGTCCAGGGGCCTCGCTGTGGCCAGCACGATTGGTGCGGTCCTGGAGAGCAGCAGCACGACCAGGTGTGAAAGGCATCATGGGGTAAGGAGCATAAGAGCCGCCGACGGGGGCAATGTGATAGGCACCGGCATGTCCGTAAGGATTGGGGTGTCCGAGGTGGTCAAGGCCAATGTGTCCAGCAGCAATGTGAGCCAGCATGTAAGGGCCTTCCTGGGTCTGAGGTACCATGTACGGCATTCCGGTATTCATCTGGCCCATGGCGGGATGGCCAAGAGTCATGTTCTGGAACTGGCTGATGGCGTTGTGAACGGGATCACTAGCGATGTTCTCGCTGTACTGGTGGCCGTGGCCGCCGCCGCCATGATAGGTGGCCGCATGCTTGGGGTCCATGGCAGATGTCTGATAAGACATGGCGAGACGGTCTGTCCAAAGATTGAATTAGCGCTCATCCGTGGTACTAGAACGCAGGGGGGTTGCAAGATCCGCAATGCGTGGACGCTCAGTTCTGTCACCACAGGAAGGCTCACTATTTCTTTGAAGCACTGAACGGACTCGTGTCGTGGATGAAAATGTCGGATCTGCGAGATCTAGTTTGTGCACAGACTGTCAGCGTATCACCCAGAACGATCCGGATGGGTATAATGACCATGGCAGAAAGGCGGAGATGGACGACAGGCAGCACTTGTGATAATTGATCAGAGCAAAAAAGGGGTAAACACTAGGTCGGGTGGTCTCATATTCTGCAGTGAACAGGGCACCCGGTGAACAATACCAACAACACAGCAGAAGACACATGGTTTCAGGGAAGAGAACAGGAAGCAAGGAGGAGCGAGCTGTCCACAGAAAGGGTAGGTGGGACAATGGAGGACTCACCAGTCAAAATCTGGCGTGGGAGGCGGTAATTTGTTGAGCGGGCGTCCGAGAATTGGAGAGGACGGATGCTGCTACCAAAGACTCTGTGATGAAGCGAGTGATCAGTAAAAAAAGATAGGACGAGCTATCGGAGGAGCAATCGAGTCGAAGAGAATGGCTGAGAGAACGAGAGGGGATCCTGGGATGCGGTGATGCTGTGAAGAAAGGAGGAAGAAAGAAAACACGCAATGGGGGTGGCTCAAGATGAAAAAGAAGACGAATGCACATTATGCTGGCTCTCAAATCCGGGAAAGACGTACCTAGTAACTAGTACTGGGCTGTGCCTGGTTGCAATGGGGTGGTAACGGCGATGATGATGATGATGATGGCACTGACAACGGAAATGGCAATCCAATGGTGATGGCAATGGATTCACCAATGAGTTCGTAAGAATGTCAGCCAGCAAGGCTTGAGACTTGCAGATTGAGAAAGCACCTTCAGCTTCCTACCTTATGAAAGAGAGAAGAAGTGAAAGGAAGTATGTTGGCAGGATGCTGTCCAGGATGGCGGGCAAGAAGGAGAGGCGTTGAGCCAGGAGAAGGAAGACGATTGGGCTTGTGGAGTGGCGCCAGATGCCAGGGACAGGAAAGGTCAGGTGCGATACTTCTTTCCCCCCATGAAGCTGTTGGGTAGACCCTGCTGGACTCGCCTTCCTGATGCACGCTCTTGGATACTCGGTTTTTATGGTGCTGATTTTGGCAATCGATCGAGCGGTCAGCAGCTACCTGAGGGTAGGCCGGAGAATCGTGATAAGAGCGAAAGGAGCTGTTTGATTCTTGACAGCTTTTGACGGTGCTTCTTTCCTCGCTTTTCCAATGCTGTGCTAACACCGCTCTGCAGAATCACAGCGGCGAGCTTTCAAACAATTATGGCAGTTGTTGTGGGAAAGACGACGCGACAGGCGTGTTGGTGCCTTCCTTTCATGTACTCATCTGCAACTCGTAAGTGCGTGTACCCACAACGCTGTGTGATGAAATTAAGAGAAGCGTCAACCTACTCGTCAACACGTCGAAGTTCGTAGGCTGATGATTGTGTAAGGAGACCAATGTAGGTTGCTCTGTTCATTCGCAGCATCAATCTTTGGGGTGCTTTGTTGTTGAAGATGTGGGTAAGCACGTCCGACAGACGAACTGATGATGTTGACACTTATTTTCCCTCGGGGAACTGGTGCCTCGTGGTCCTTCTCTTCGTTACCGAGCAACTCCAAAAACAGTCATGTATGCCTAAATGGAGACGCGTCGTCCGTCGTCAGCGTCGTTCGTCGTATCGCTCGCCCTGGTGCCGATTCGGTCGAGTTTAACGGGTAAATCTTCCGATGAAGATGCACGTTTCCAGTTGATCAACGATGGATGCTGCGGCTTCGTCACACTGAACCTGCTTCTAAGAATATTCCTTCAGCACCTCAAAGCAGAACGCCGTATAGAGTAGTGATAGGTCACAAAAAAAAAGGTAGTCGTGCGATTCAGTGCAGCAAGCCGGTCGGAACAGTTGACGGTTGACAGAGAGGCACATGTGGTGTCTATAAAGGGTCCGACACGAGGGTGGCATGCGTTTCTACCATGCCTTGCCCATGTTGCACCCAAGCGATCGCCCTCATCAACACTACTCCCGAGGGGGATCTTCCTTTTCTTCTTCACTTTCTTCTGTAGCCTGAGACAGGGGATCCCAATTCGAGAAACGGCACTGCGGCTGGCTGATGGAAGACCGCCGCGCATTACGCCCCGGCCCCTGCAGTTCTGTGGTGCCCAGATGGCCGGCTAGCCTTGGCGACGACCTGTTAGGGAGAGCACATCGCCCGGGAGAGCATCCTTCCTCCATTCTCTGGAAAGTGGAGGTGCTTCAGGTCGAACGGACCCAGCTCCGGCGGGGTTTGTCACCTTTCCAAGCTCCCAACAATCATGCGGGCAGTCTTTCCACCGTGCATCGTCGCCAATCGCCAGCACTCAATGGCCTCAAGTCTCAAACAGGGGGGCAATTCCTAGGTGGCAGAAGAAGCAGGCCCTTTGGCGAGGACTGCTAGCTCGTGTGAGCTAACTGGCTATGTCAGAGATTGACCTGCACCTCGCTCGTGTTGGGGTGCCGAGTTTCTCTGCCACGATGGAGGACGTGCCGCTTCACCCAGATGCCAGACAACTTTCTGGACCCAATGGGATCCCATCTCATACCTGGTGCAGGCCCCCTGTGGATTACTGTCTTGAGGTCTCAGAGTCCGTCAGAGAGAGAACAACAAAGTTCGTGGTAGCCGAAGGGGGGCCTTGCAGAAGGAAGGGGGATTGGTCCACGCTCGATTTCGAGGGGGTTGGAAAAAGCAATAATGGTGCTAATGGAGGGTCAGATCACTCTCGTATGGTAAGGTGCTCATAGGAGGAAAGACAATCACCTGCACGGCGCGCTGGAGCCCGACTTTGGCCATCTCAAGGGTAACATCTGCGATAGGTGCCAACGTGTTCAAGCATGACTGACATGGTCGAAAAACACTGGCATGGGTCATTTCTAATGGCATAGCGAGGTTACAAAAGGCTTTTGAGGCTGAAAGATCAGATCGAGTATCGGATTCGGCACCCCAGCCGGCACTCCACCTCCACATTTCTTCTCGATCCAACCTCTGCCACAATCGAGCATGGATCTGACGACGATCTGGGCACGAAACATTGACTGAGGGATCTTCAGGTTGATGGTCCCATTTCCGAGCAAGCGCCTCATGAACTGCAATTGTGTTGTCTGGTCTGTACCTCGAGCACCAGGCTCTCGCAGACGCATACACACGAAAGCCACAGGTGACACTCTGAAGCGAAATGATGCAAAATGCGACCTGTCACCTTTACCCGCATGCAGCCAGCATGCAGCCAGCATCCCCTGCACCGCATTAAAAAGCGCTTGTGCTACTCCAACAATTACTGAACAGGCGGTAAAGCGTGGTGTATGACCCCTCATTGCTCAGCTGGTTTTACGCCAACAATAGCTTGAGATGTTGGTATAGTGGCAGTAGTGGCCGATGTAGCCACGAAATACGGAATGGTGTGATCTCGTGGCCATACCTTGACATCCTCCTAGAAGCGACTTGCTACGGCTTGATACGGAAAGTTTTGTTTACCGATACGTCGTTGTGCCTATTCCATCCCAAAGACCTGGCTTTCGGTTAGTACGATGTATAGTAATCACTCGCCAATCGTGGCGGACCTTCGTGTCCGACTGATGCCAGATATCAGGCATTCTTAAAGCAAGCTGGTGTACCAGATGTGACCGAAAGAACGGACGACATCGCCGTCTGTGCGAGGGAGCGACTCTAAGCACCAGCGACAAGATAAGTTGGTGCGCAAAGAGGCCTGCGCTTGGATGGTCAACTCTAACCCAACAGTTTCTTCACCGGTCAAGAAGGGTGTGAGACATTACTGCAACTCATACTGGCAGGATCAGAGATGACGGGTTGCCATCCAACATGCACGCACCTTGACAGCAGACAGATCGATTGATGCATCATGATCTCACCCTGCAGGCGTCACGACCTTTGGGGGCCCTAGCACGAGAGCAGCAGGGGGCCATGAGGCGGTGTCCGACAGAAGTGCCTCGCCACGAGCTGACATGAAACGGTTTTCGCCGTTTTCGTACCTTTGTCCGTGGTGACCGACATAGATCATCACTTCTTTCACATGTGTGTCATGAAAAGAGACAGGGCCAGGTCCAAGATTGGAGCGGGAGGCCAGAAACGAAGTTCAGTCGTGCCACGACTGCACGCACCGCATGGCCGTCTTCAAGGCGCCATGAAGTCTTCCACCGCTCATCGAAGCTGAGATGACAGGTCACATCTGCACATTCTTTAGATAGTAGCCTGCCGCTGCTCCTCCGCAGGCGCGGCCTAGCAGTGCTACGCTAGATTCGGGTCCGATCCTATCGGAACCAGCTGGCTGGCAATGAAACATCGCTATTTATCCGCATATCGAGGTCAAGCGAGAGCGCCACGAAGACAGTTGATGCCAACAAATAGCCTCATTGAAGAATGGGATAGGACGAATGCCGAGCTCTCCAACCTGGTTTTTCATCCGCGGTCCACCGTAGATCGATGGCGAATCGACGCCTCTGACTTGCAATTATGTGCTTCCCTGAAACCCAAGAGAGCAGTGGTGGTGAAGGGGAAAAAAAAAACAAAGGCTGATTCAAGTCTATCGTTGTATAAACGGTTTGCACCCTTGCTACATGTGAACGAGGTAAGCCAAATGTACTATGCATGCCAGACCAAAGCCGTGAAAGCCCGTGAGCTCCCCTTGCCAAACTCGAGACAACCAGCCCAGCCCAACCGCCCGGCCGTCCATTTGTTTATCCTTTCCTTTCCCCAGCCCCCATCTCCCCTTTCGATTTCCGATTGCTGCACGTGCACGCTTGCATCAGCCATGCTTGGGGACCATGAAAAAAAAAATCTTCGCTGCACGAGACAAATGCCTGATGGCTCTATCCTCTGCATGCAATCTAAGACCAGACATCCTCCTACGCAAAGTTAGCATCAAGCAAGCCACATTTATGCGAGCCTCCTAATCGAATCGACGGCCCAGGGGAGGAAAATGGAAAGAATTCGTACCTGATACTGGTTCGCCGAGCGCATTCCCTTGACAATCTCCTCAGCCTTAGCCTCGGACACGCCGCGCTGCTCGGCAATGATCTGGCCGAGGAACGTGTTGACCTCGCGCGCCATGTTGGCGGCGTCGCCACAGACGTAGAAGTAAGCCTTCTTCTGAAGGAGGTCGTTGACCTGCTGGGCGCGCTCGCGCAGGCGGTGCTGGACGTAGACCTTCTTGGGGCCCTCGCGGGAAAAGGCCGTGATGAGTTCGAAGCTGTCGCCGAGGGACTTCTTGTACGACTGCGTCTGTCAGTTATTGCTGCCACGTCATCACGGCACGCCTATCGAGGCCTGCCGTGTAGCTTCGGGGACAAAGGATACGTACCTCGAATTCCTCCTTGTAAACGAAGTCTTCGGTAGACTTGCGGCAGCCGAAGAAGAGCAGTGTTGGACCGACAGTCGCGCCGTCCTCGGCCTGCTTGGCACGCTCCTGGATGAAGGCACGGAAGGGTGCGACGCCGGTGCCAGGGCCAACCATGATGACGGGACGAGAGGGGTCAGAAGGCAGCTTGAAGTTGGAGTGGCGAACATGTACAGGCACGTGGATACCGTCGTACTTGTTCCTGGGACCAGTGATTTCGTATGTCTGGCCAAAGATCTCGGGGTTCGGGTCGCCGTTCTGCTTCTGCTTGAGGGCATAGAGGTAGTTGGTGGCGACACCGCGGAAGGGGTCTTCTTCGCGGCCAGGAATAGCCTGGCGCTCGACCACGGCGGTGATGGAGATCTTCTTGGGCTGGACGAGGGAGGAGGAGGAGATGGAGTAGTAGCGGGGTTGGAGCTTGGTGATGCCCTCGATCCAGGCGGAGAAGGGGATATTGGCCCAAGGAGCGCCGCCGCTCACGGAGGAAAGGAAGCGGGAGATGTTGAAGTAGTGGGCACCCGTCTTCTCGTGGAAGTAGTCCTTGTCACCGCCAAGTCTAGTCATCTCGGCGCGAACGGTGTCATTGGGGGCGAAAGCAGCCAGGGTGGAAACAAACTGGCGGGACACTGGGGCTCCGATCTCGAGGTGGTAGCGAACAATGGCGTCGTAGGTAGTCGGCGTCGGGAAGGGAACCTTGGCGGTGGGCTCTAGGGCCTTGATGCTGACAACGGTGTGGCGCTTATCCTTGAGGCCGATGACATCGAGGAAGAGGTCGACCTCGTGGCCTGGGTTCGTGGGCCAGATGGCAATGTGATCACCGGTCTGGTAAGAGAGGTTGGAGCCGCTGACATCGACCTCAACGTGGAGGCAATTACGGTCCTTGACGTTGAAGAGCTCTCTCGACTCGGCAATCGGGGCAATGTAAGGGTTGTGCGAGTTGAAGGGTCCCTTAGCAGCACCCTCGAGATGCATCTTGTTAGGCTCACCAAGGTACACCTCGGGCGACTCAGGAGTCAGGCCTTCGCGCTCCGTGATGCTGAAGATGGGCTCATAGACAGCTTCGCGCTCTTCAAGACCCATCTTCTCAGCAAGGGCGGTCCACATTGGCTCCTTCCAGGCGAGGAAGTCCTCTTCCATGGTACCGGCACCATCGTCACCCTCGCCGGCCTCGCCGATGCGGTGAGCACCAAGCTTCTCGAGAGCCTTTGTAACATTGCGAACCATCGAGTTGTAGTGCTCGTACGTGTTGTTACCGAGGCCGAAAGCGACGAAGTTGAGGTTTCCGAGAGCAGGCTCGTTGGCTTCGTTGAACGAGACGTCCTCGCCCGTGATAAACTCGTAAAACTCAACGGCGTTGTCGGTGGGCTCACCCTCACCGTAGGTAGCCAGGACGAACATGACGACCTTGTCGGTGGAGACGGCGTCGAGATTATCAAAGTCGTAATCTTCAAGATCGGCGACCATAGTCTCGAGGCCGAAACGAGACTTGCCCTCCTTGGCGAGACGGGAGGCGTAGTCCTCGGCGGTACCAGTCTGGGATCCATAGAATATGACACAGTTCTTGCCGGACTCATCTAGCTTCTCGATAATGTTGCGCGTCTTGCCGGCCTTGGGGCCGCCGGCGCTGGCGAAACCATTGGCGTAGGGGTCCTTCTCAATGGCCCAGTACTTGCCCTTGGTGAAGTAGGCGGCCGTGCCGAGAAGAATCACGGACAGGACAATGATGTCCAGAGTATCAAGCTCGGCCATGTTGGCGGGCGGGGAGTCTCCTTATTCTGGCACCGAGGGTATCTCGGCAGTGGTGTTGAGGGGCAACTCGGCTGCAGGCGGCTGAAAGGCGCAGTGTTGTGGTATGTCGATGATAATTTCGAGAGAGTTTCGGTCGGGTCGTCAAAGACGTTTATGGAAACTGTCTTGTCGGACGAGAGGGTTCGACAGCAGCAGTCGTCAAGGCCGAGGGGTCAAGCGCTGGAAAGTCGGTTCGACCTGCGAAAGAGACGCACGTGTTGTCAGCGAAAAGAAGTCTAAGTGTACTGTGGTAGTACCGAGATCTGGCACCAGAGTCAGGCCAGTGACTAAGGTTTTCCCCCACTAAACACCAAGCTAGGAATGGTCGGGCGTTCCGCTCGGAATCGGAAACCGGCGTACTAAAAACCCCCCGACGACGATCTAATCGGCATCGGCTCATTGTGTCGGCTTTTTCTCGCAATTGTACCTTGGTCTGACTTTCCGAGCGTCTGGCGACAATGGAAAAAAGAGGAGAGGGGAAAGCGCTTACTCAGATGTGTTCACCCTACCTATCGACTGGAGAGATGAGACCAAGGAATAAAATGAAAAGAAAAAATCCAGACGTGTTCTTTCGGGGCGGAGTTGTGAAACTACCTGGTCTACGTACAGGAGGAGAGAACTTTTGAGAGGGAAATCAAATCTGCCACAGTTGTGCATGTGGACTTGAAAGGAAGGCGGCCAAGCACAATAGAGATACTGGATCGGGAACAGATAAGCACTGCCGGGAAAAGTCGAGGCCGAGGTCAGCCCACTCGAACAGTTGAAACCTTCTGGAGATGCAACCTCACCTCGCCTCACCACATGTGCTTAACCCTCCGGCAATCTAAGCGTTTCTAGATGAGAAGGACGATGGTTGGTCTGGTTGGTTGACCTGGAGCCTATGGCTCATCGTGTGGCGCATTGAACTGGCCTGGGTGGTATCAACAGGTATTCGTCAATCCGAATACGAGTGCAACGCTTACAGTATTGTTGTGGCTGGCTTGTCTGCAAGTACACCACCATTAGAGTGAGCTCCCAGACCGTGCTCTTCTCACGTCAGACAAAAATCGAGCAGGTATTTTCCCAATAATACTATTGATCCTCCCTGACCCTCCATCATCGCCTCGGCCAGACCCATCTTGGACAGGCCGCTCAAACACCACGATACTCCGCTCTCAGAAAGCTGAGACCTTCGACGCTCTGAGGCTATGCATGATGATGAAGGTAGCTTACTCATGCGCTAAGGCATGGATCCACTCAAGCCATATGTTCGACAGTTGGACAGTTGGACGTGATCGTGAATGGTGATTTTGATAAACCTTACCTTCCATGTACGTGTTGGGAACGTAGATAGCTTTGAGATGATGCCTCATCTTGATGGCGGATTTCCATGACGCTGATCTGCCTGATGTGCCAGACAATCGCCCGTGGCCACCATAACTTTGGTACCTTGGATACCTTAACTTAGGTATAGTAAAGTAGGTAGGTCGGTAAGCAACCATGCATGCCACGGGACTTCGTTCTGAGTATTATCAATTATGCATTCAGTCTCCGGCTTGCTTTATTACCGGCCATCTCCCCTTCTCTTATATTAAGAGGCAGACAAGTCCACCCTCGTTACAATCCACAATCCGCCATGTCACCGGGCCACACTGATGAGACCCTCTCTCCACCCGCCCGTACTGCAACACGGCGTCTCGGAAAATTGTCGACGACGATCTCGGAGGTAATATGAAGTGTCCACAGGCAATCAATCAATCACCCGACCGACCATCCTCTGCCAATCTCCCGATATCTGCGTCAAGCCCCCCCCCCCTCACCACCCCTACCGTGGCCAGAAAAAGACGACCGAAAAAGGAGCCAGGTCGTTGGCTTCGCGCGTTACTCGACAAACACTTGTTGCTAGGTAAGGTAGTTCCTGAATCAGACTCAAGGCCCAATCTTGTCAAACGACCATCACCATAACCATCAAAGCCCTGGACCTTACTAGCGGCCTCGATAGCGTGCCTTACATGACCGGGCGGCCCCTGGTAGATTCTACATTCAGCAAACGGTACCTGAGCATGTCGTCAATCATAGGCCCTGGAGGTCTACGTGGAAGATCGCCATCGTGTGACCGGGCAAAAAAAGACTGACGTGAAGTTGCCATAGGCTGTCGTGGCAATCGTCCTCGTGATCGCGAAGACGGTGGGGCCGGTGAGCTGGCAGCATAAACACTTTGCAAAGTCAAGCAGATCCAAACACGCGCCGGCCGGTGACAAGCGCTGTGCAGGGTCATGCCAAGTTCCATGGCATACATAGTTGAGTGCCTTGTGTTTTTGGATGAGAGAGAGTTCTGGCTGCCCGCTGCCCACCTGGGGACTGACATGACCTTCCCCATCGGCACCAATGACGGCGGCCCGCAATGCTGGCAGGTGTCGCGCGCAAGGGATGGGGCCAAGTCAGGGACCAGCCAATCAAGACGGTACATGCCGCGGAGACCCCTGGTCGTGCCCCTCAAAAAACCCATCCAGAGGACCCAAGCAACCAAGTGACCCCTCAACCACCCCCCGACCATCCTCCCCCAAGGGTCAACCCCTACAGGGGAGGCCACAGCACACGTCCTGGGCCCCCAGAAGATCTCCCACGGCCGGGCTGCTAGGCCCCGTTAGGGCATTTCACCTGCTGGCTTCGTCCGCGCTGGTGGCCCTTGCAGGACTCCCAGGCCCGCGAAAGGCAACCCTTACAGCAGCCGAAAATCCAATTGGACGTCGGTGATCGACGCCGCAGGCACTGGAGGCTGGGGCCTGGACTCCATCATCCATTCATCAATTCATTGATCTGGTGCTGTCTCCTCCTCCGCAAGATCTCCTTCGTTCCATCCACCCAACCTTGCTACGTTCGACTGCCCAAACCCGCTGCAGTCGAGTCTCCAACCACACCTTGCCAAAGCAGTACTGCCGTCGGGAGGCCGTGATGCTACACCATCTTCACATGTCGTAAGACGGATCATGGCCCTTGGTCCAACCTGACAATGGGTTAGTCTGCCTTTCTTCTCCCAGTCCTCCCCAACATCCTAGAGCCAAGGTCCACCACATCAGCTTGCGTCCGACGCCGTCCTGCTGGCTGCTGGTTGCTGCTACGAGCATCTGTGCACCGGGAATCCTCCTGCGCTTGCTTCCACACCCACCCGTCGCGAAGCCACCTTCTTCCTACAGGCTACTTGGGCACCCACCCCCCTTCCCGATCCCGATCACCCTGCCTGGCGTCCTTCCGTTGCGTTCTGCGTTTCACGACGAATGAAGAGCAAGAGGGGGGAACCACGCACACAGCACATCGAAACCCATGGGACCGCGATCTTGGGCCTCCTCGACCTTGCCTCGTACCTTTTTTGACTAACAACTTCTCTTGCTGCTTAGTAGCTCCGCCCCAGACGCTGCCCGACCATCTTCAGGATCCACAAAAGTTCTCGCCTCGCTCTGTGACGACCCTCGACGAGGAAGACGAGGAGCGCGGAGACTCTGTCGTTGACTGGGAGCGCACCGTGAGACCTGCCGCCTTTCCGCTCGATCTGCCCGCCAGTGTTGCTCGTTCCGTTGCCCATTCGCGGGAATCGTCACTCGAGAAGCTCGCTGGCCCTCTGCCTTCCTTGTCGTCGCCACGACTACCGCACTCGCACACCGCACACCGCGCCGGCGACCCCAAGGGTGGCACGTATGGCCACCACCGCCAGACCTCCATCGTACACGGCATACAACACTCTCGAAATGGAAGCCTCGCCAGCTCGTCTTCCAGTCCCCTCAGTCCGCAGATAATCGCTGCAGCTGGTGCTAGCCTCTCCGCCACCGACCGGCCAGACATGTATGCAGTGGCACGACAAGAGCCAGACGGTCCTGCGTCCGCCATAGGACCGGGACCTGCGTCTGCTTCTTCTCGTCCACCCACAGCCCCGTCTGGCACTACGCAAGGCTCCGGCAGGGCATCCCCTGCCGCCGCCAACACCACCGAAACCTCCACTCAGAGGAAGCTTGAACGCATGCACAGCAAGACCAGACGCGATGGCGCTCACCACCATACCCACTCATCGAGGCACAACAAGGAGGATCAGCAAAAGACTGTGGGCGAGTATGCATTGCACGTGCTCTTCACGCAGGTCCGTTGCCTCTCGAACCTCTGCCTTCATTCGTTCACCCGTGGTGCTGACTCTGGACCAGTTCATTGCGCAAGCCGAGGAGAAGCTCAACGATTGCATAACGGTGCCGTTCGACCCCGAGCCACAGGTCGAACTCGTATGTGGGCCTGGGGTCGACACGACGTTCGACCAGATCATCGCCGCCCTCGGACACATCGCGCGGCCTCGACCCAAGCCCCTCATCGACTCGATCATGCTGTGGAGGAAAAGCAAGAGCGACGCCGCCAATGATGCCCGAGGCCAGTTGCAGCAATCCAAGACGCCAACGTCCCTACAGCGCCGGAATACGGAGCCGCTGCAGCCACTGTCTGCCGGGACCGGACCGTCCACAGAGAATCCGTTGACAAGTCCAGGGGCTTCCATGGCTGCCAAACAAGAATTCGTAGCACACGCCGAACGTCGCTCGACAGTGTCCATATATATCCTTTGCCGAGTGCTGCTGCAAGTCATCAGCCAGACGAGCCTGCCATTGTTGACTCTCGAAATGGAAGAAAAGCTCGAAGGCATCATTTTTGGCCAATTGAAGATTGCCGACACGGATCAACTCGTCATGAGCCCGCTGAAACTGGCCAACTGGAATCTCTTTTCTCAGCTGCTTGGCGGCATGAGCGATATCAACTTTAAGGGTGTCACGGAGCGGTTCCTTGGCGATATAGATCGCTCTTTGCAGGATCTCGCTGCCAAGAGTGCCATGACGCAGGCTGGTCGCGATGCCGAGGGCAAGATCGAATTGGTCCTGGGTGGCATGAAGCATCTCAAGATTAAGATCGCTCCAACCGAGGCGTGGGAAAACTCATGCGACTTTCTGATCAAGCTCGGAAGGCTTTTCAACCGGTCTCACGGACAGAAGGTCAAGACTGCTTTCTGTCAGGTTCTCGAGGTCCTCTTGCTACCCATCGCAGCCAAGGCCACCTCTAATGAGCTCTCCCATCCGAAGTGGGCAGAAGTCTTAGCAGCTATCGGCCCACGCCCGGCTCAGATGTCCTTGAAGCCCCGGCACTGGAATTTCGCCTTCCCCCTCACGGCAACCATGCTTTGCGTCTCGACTCCCGAAACCTTTGCCGCACAGTGGATGCAGTTGATTCTTCCCTTACAGACTAAAATCAAAGACCGACTCGCTCGACCTTTGTGTTTGCAAGTCGTCTCAAGGCTGGCATGGGCTTACTTGTATCGAACCAACGACACACCGGCCAACGCCTCTCGCAAACTTGATGAGTTGATGAGGCTCGTTCTCCCAGCCGCCAGGCGCAGTCTCGTCGCGTCTGACGCCTCGGTCATCGACCCGTTACTACAAATTATCCGCATCATCGGTTTCAGATATCCTGAATACTGCTTCAAAAACATAATTTTCCCGCTCGTCAATGCCGATCTATTCCTGTCGGGCCGGGAGGCCAAGGTGGAGCAACTGGACCCTGATCGCATAGTCATAGGCATCCGGGCTTTCATGGTCATCATGTCAGACCTCGAAAAGGGGTCGCAGGGCCGTCCGCCCTTTCCAGTGTCATATGTGCCGACACCAACACCCGAGCGAATGCCTCTTTCGCCCTCGACTCCGTCACCGCAACAAGGGCCCTCAGCTACAGCTACAGTCCCCCCAATCGAAAGCGAGGAGCTCCTGCGGCCCGTGGATGCCAGCGTGCTAAGCGATCCAGCTCGGGAGTATTATTATAGGTTCTCTGAGGTGCTGGGCAAGATAACGATACACTGCGATAACACTTTCGGCGGACAAGCGACCTTGGATGAGAAATTTAGCAGCCCGGGCCCCAAAACCCCTATAGCCGACACCTTTACATTCTCGAGACGGGATGATCACCAAACAGTGTCCGACTCGAAGCAACCCTTCTACGAGCTCTTACACGTTGCCGTTCAAGCACTCCCGCGTTGTCTTTCCACCGACATACCCTTCAACTCACTGATCAACCTCCTCTGCACTGGCACTGCCCATGTTCAGTACAATATTGCCCAGTCCTCAGCACGGTCGCTCAAGGCCATTGCTCGACAGTTGCACGCGCAGCAAGTCATCATGGGGTTTGCACGTTTTATCTTCAACTTCGACGACCGGTACTCCACAATGTCTGATGGCGGCATGCTCGGCCCTGGCCACATTGAGAGTACCCTCCGCCTGTACATCGAACTGCTGCAAATCTGGATCGAGGAGATCAGGCAAAAGGCGCGGGACGCATCCGTCGAACAGCCTGACGCGACTGACACGCGTGGTGCCAAACTTGACATATCCAGCACCTGGGCCGAAGTCGATCAGGCCGAGGCCCACGGGCTCTTCTTCCTCTGCTCCCAATCTCGCAGGGTACGGTATTTTGCGATCACAGTTCTGCGTTTGATCAACGACTTTGATGCAGCGCTTGGCAAGAGTAAAAGTGCAGAAGATGGTGACTTGCGAGTGATCGACATTTTGGAGAACGACTCGATGCAAGTAATGAACTTCAAGGACGAACACCTTTCCGTCGCGGAACGGAGCAGGCTGCAGAGGGGAATTCAGAACAGTAATAGTCGGGGCGCCCTGGTCGAACTTTGCACAAGCGATGTGTCGTACGACACGACCCTCTGGTTCAAACTCTTCCCCAACCTCATCCGCATCGCCTATGAGAAGTGTCTTTTCACAGTCACCATCGGCCGTGACCTAATATGCAACCGGATACTGCAGATGTACAAGGGTATCACGGTGCTGTCCGAACCCTCCAGGGGTCTGTACTACGGAAATGACACAGGAAGCGGCCGGCTCACGAGCCGGACGCCGACCACGCAGCCCGAAGTTATGATTGAACAGTGGAAGTTGTACCTCATCTTCGCCTGTACCACGCTGGCCGACACGGGTAGCCAAATGACAAGCCCTGCCCAGGCTACACAGCATAATCGGAAGACATCCAAACCAAACGCGGCTGACAAGATCGTTTCAGCCCGTCTGCTATTCAAGTACCTCATACCACTTCTCTCGGCGTCTTCCGCCTCTGTCCGCGATGCTGTGGTTCTCGCCATGGGTTCCATCAACAAGCACATTTACAGGCCACTTCTCGAAGAACTTGCTGGGCAGGCATCTCGGTGCAACGACGAGGCACGCGCTCGGATCCACCAGCGCACCAACAGCAGCCCTCGACGGAATAGAAAGATGGACCTCTTGCGGACCGAGATCACGCATATTTACAAACTCACGTCGCACTTCCTGAAGGAGCCTGATCTCTACCAAGACGAATGGGTTTTGAACAATCTGGTCAACTACACCAGAGACCTTAAGCTTTTTCTTATGGACGGCGAAGTCCAGATGGACTGGGAATTTCAAAAGCTACGTCGCCATTACTGTGGACTCATGGAAGAGCTTTTTGATGGTATCAATCGGACGTCAGACCCCTCCAGGTGGATGACGTTTGAGTCTAGAAAATCTGCGTTTTCTCTCATGGAAGACTGGTGCGGCTTCTCACCAAATCAAAACCAAATCAGGGCCAGGGAAGACACTATGAGACAGTCTCTGATCGATCAGCAATCCCATGGCGAGCGAGGGACCGTGACCGCGGCCATGGAAATCGAGAAGCGCAATCTCCGCACGGCAGCACTCAGCGCCATGGCCGCCCTGTGCGGCGGGCCTATGAGTATCACGACGGAGAGTGGTGCAACACTGCAATTCGATCTGCGTCGAATGCTTGCTTGGATCGAGGCCATTTTCAACTCTGGCAGTGACCGTATGAACGTCATCGGCCGGCGGGCGCTGCAGAACCTGATCACGCACAACCAGGAGTACCCTTACCTCCTCGAACAGGGCTGCATTGCTCGGTGTTACTTGTCGGATGTGCCGAAAGTTCTCGAGAGCTATTTTGCTGTGGTCACGCAAGTACTCTTGGAGTACCCTGACTACCCTTCCCCCTTCTGGAAACTGCTCAGCCTCTGTCTCTTCACTCTTGGTAACGATGAGAGCGAGATCCGGTCCAAGTCTGCCCGTGTCCTCCGAGCCCTGGAGGAACGGCAGCAGCCCGCTCGAAGCTCCAAGATACAGGATTATGACATAAGTATTTCGGACAAGACGAAGGCGGTGTACAAGAACGCCCAGTTCGAAATATCAAAGCGGCTGTCGAAGCAGCACACAGAACTGGCCTTCCACATCTTCTCAGAATTCACCCTCTACTTCAAGGACCTACAGCCTGCCTCACAGCGCAACGTCGTAGCAGTCCTTCTGCCCTGGATTCAGTCGATAGAGTTGAAGGTGGATCCCAATGGCGGTCCTATCGCCGAATCGTACGTTCTCTTGGCCAACTTACTCGAAATCACGATCAAATCGAGCGGTGCCTTGCACAACGAGGTGCAGGCGCTTTGGCAGGCACTCGCCACGGGCCCATACCCTGGCAACGTCAGATTGATCCTTGACTTCATCATTTCTTTATGCCTCGAACGGCGGGAGCAGAACTTTGTCGAGTACGCCAAGCAAATCGTTGTTTTCTTGGCAAGCACGACGAGTACTCCCGGCATCAAGGTCGTTGAGTTCCTTCTCATGCAGATCACCCCCAAGGCCATGGTGCCCAACGAGAAGAAGGAAATTGCATCGCCGCCACCGGATATTGTTCAGCTTCCATACTGTGCCGACTTGAGCGAGGCCTTGCCGATCGGTACAAAGCAGGCTGGATTCTCTCTGGGCCAGCTGTCCATGATACTCTTGGTCGACCTCATGGTCTCACCGATACAACTGACGCCAGAGAACGTGCCGGTTCTCCTCCAAGTGGTCACCGTTCTCTGGGATCATTACACGCCACTAGTCCAGGAACAGGCTCGAGAGATGCTTATACATTTGATCCACGAACTAGTCATCTCCCAACTAGACGAGCAAACGCCAGCCAGCGCCAGAGAGTCCATTGAGAACATGATCGATCTCATCCGCCAGCACGATCGCAGCGTCGTCTGGGGTTACGAGGACAGCAACGGAAAAGCCGAAACCCACGACAACAAGGTCCCGGCAAGCATGGAGTACTTGACAACTGAAGTTGTCAAGACGTTTGAGATGACATACCCTGGCATCAAGGAGCAATGGGGTCGGCTGTCGCTGACCTGGGCTACCTCATGCCCCGTGCGACATCTCGCCTGCCGATCCTTCCAAATCTTCCGCTGCGTTCTTACGTCCTTGGACCAATTCATGCTGGGTGACATGCTTGCTCGCTTGTCCAACACCATCGCAGACGAAGATTCCGAGATCCAAACCTTTTCTATGGAGATTTTGACGACCCTCAAGACACTCATCGTCAAGCTTGATGCTGAAAAGCTTCTGACATTCCCACAACTGTTTTGGACGACATGCGCCTGTCTCGAATCAATCAATGAGCGCGAATTCCTGGAGGCAGTTGAAATGTTGAACGAGTTCCTGGCCAAGATTGACTTCCAGTCACCCAACGTACGGAGAATGCTGTCCGACGGCCAGCCCTCGCGTTGGGATGGCGCTTTTGAGGGCTTGCAGGCTCTTCTCTACAAGGGCCTCCGATCCTCGGTTTGCATGGACACGACCCTCACTATCATGACCAAGTTGGTCCAGCTGCCGAGCGACAACCTAGTCGGTGACGATAGTCGGCTATTCTACGTCATCCTGGCCTACTTTCCGATGCTGCTGCATGAGATGGAGCAGGAGACACCAAGCGAACAATGTCTCCAAGCGGCCGAGGTTCTCTGCACCGTGGCGGAGGATCAGGGGTACGGCAACATCGCGGAGGTCCTCGAGGAGTACATCGCCTTCAAGCACCATATTGACACGCGGGAATTCCAGGTCCAGTTGTTCAGTGCGCTGAGGGATCATTTTCTGCCCAAGTTGGAGTTCAATATGGTTGTCTTCTTGATGGGGCTGCTCACCAACTCCATCTCGTGGGTCAAGATCAAGACGATGAGCATTCTAAGCACTGTCATCCCGGAGATCGATATGAGGAGACCCGAGTTGGCCGGTCACGGTTCTGATCTGATCTCTCCACTGCTGCGCCTGCTTCAAACCGAGTACTGCATGGAGGCGCTGGAGGTGTTGGACAATATCATGACCATGTCGGGCAGCGCGATGGACAATCAGCATCTCCGGATGAGCATGACGCGGTCGACGTCCAAGACGGTTCGCAAAGAGTATGGGCGGATGCAGAGCTTATTCGGCATCCCCGAAGCATCTGGCTGGGCGATCCCCGTCCCGGCGAAAAAGACGGATTCGACGCGGGCCAATATCCACGCTGCCTTTTACATGTGTCAAAACGCCGAAGGCATGCTGGCCGACGCGACGCCCACGCCCGACGTCGAGTTCCATGCCGAGGATTTCCCGTACGGCTACTTCCACCTGCCGGATCGGACGGAGACGATGATGTCGGACGACGCCCATGGACACGGTAACATGGGTGACATAGTGAACAAGCTCGACAGCCTAGACGACTTTTTCGATGATCTCGGAGCTAGCCCGCCGCCCAGCGAGGGTCGATCTTCTCGGACGGTCACCGAGTTCTCGCCCGATGCATACGAGTCTGGAGCTCAGCTCTATGACGAGCAGATTTTGCCCATCCTGCACCAGGCGTCTGACAATTCGACTTTCCAAAACGGCTTCACGGACCGGCCACCGCCGTTGTCGACGCAGAGCTCGGCCAACACGATGAACCCGGGCGCGTTCAGTGCCAGCGCCGCGCCGCGACCGGGGCTTCACGCGCGGTCCATCACGTCTCCGTCGGCGCCGGCTTCCTACTATCCGCACATCAGCGAGTTCACGTCGGACGATGAGTACACCGAGGATGTCTTCTCTGACGCGGACGATGAGCGGCCCAACACTGGGAATGGCGAGAGTTCGTTCTCGCTGGAGAGCATGATCAGGCCCCTGGCGCAGAGCACGCGGACGGGTATGCGGCGGCTGACGGGCGGTCGTTCGCGCGAGGGGGACCGCGCACGCGAGCTCTTCCGCGAGCGGACAGCACCCTCAGCGCCGATGCCCAAGTTGCCGGCGGGGCTCTTCTCGCCGAAGTCGATACAGCAGCCCGGCAGCGATAAGATCTAGGGGATACATATTGCGGGAGGTGTCGTGTCCCGAAGCAAGGCGAAGAGAAAAGAGGGTGCATCAGCACGGCGGTAGACTACAGATCGTATTGCGGATGATGGTGGGACAAGGCGAGGTCAGAGAAAGGTGGCCCCACGTGGGCGTCGGTGGGGTCAGTCGAACAGGGCCCGACTGCGTATGTAGGTGCGATTTTACGAATGATAGCCTCGGGGGCGTTGGAGTTGGCAAGGCGTACCTTTTGGTCGTCAAGAAATCAGATGATTATTCACCACACGTCTTGGAGGCGTATCAGCTCTGCTTCTGTTCTTGGACATGATGTGACATTGTGTATGAAAGTAGGACTAACGCTGAAGTGGGATCCGTCGCTTCGCAGAGCCTTGGCCAGGACAGCCACGAGAGAACGCCAAAAAAAAAAAAAAAAAAAAAAAAAAAAAAAAAAAAAAAAAGAGGTGAAGCACGACGCAGAAGGAAGGGTGGGAAGAGGGGGAGGAGTGGGAGAAAGCACAACTAGTAGCGATGCCGCGTCGAGTAATCCTTGGGGCTGACGACGAGACCCCTGCCCTTCTTGGCGCCGCGGTAGACCGTCTCGATAATGTCAATGAGCTCCTGCTTGTCCTCGAGGACCCAGTTGAGCTTGTTGTTGTCGCCGGTGCCAAAGTCGACCATCATGTGCTTGTTGCGGAAGAAGAACATGACGGTGCAGGGGTCGTAGAGCTCGTAGAGCTGGTTGAAGTCGGGGACCTGGTCAATGTCGCAGACGTAGCAGACGGCGAAGTTCTTGACGCGGTCCTGGATGCGGTAGAGGACCTCGTCCTGGCGCATGCAGGCCGGGTCCCAGTCGCGGCCGAAGCGGATGACGACGAGGCGCTCTTCTTCGGAGAGGATGGCTTGGTCCTGAGGCCGGGAAGAGATATGTTAACAGCTAGTTGAGGAGGAGGAGAGAGGAGGGGGAAGGAAACATACGACGTGCCAGCCGCTGTTGAGGTGGGTCAGGACGACGGAGCCCATGGTGTGGTAAGTGGCGAAGCGAGAAGAGAGTGCAGAGAATGCGTTCGGATTGTCTTCGAGTCGAGGTTCGCGCGGTGATGGCGACTTATCGCGTCGTACTTGAAGTTGAGGCAGGGAAGAGAAAGCTATCGAAGATGCAGACGCCGGCAGAGAGTGACGTTTGGAGGGGCCGACATGGCCCCACCAGTCCAGGCTGGCTGCCCCTCTGTTACCCGCCCCGCTAAGCTCGACTCGGCTTATCGCAAGCGGTCTCGCGAGGCAGAACTTTTTATTTTCTGGACGGTCGCTCTTGCCCAAGCTCCATCACCAGTTGGTTGTCCGAGGGCGTCTATAGAATATTTGAACCAACGTGCATACCTTTTTCTTCAAGGTAGACTACCGACGATGGTCAAGCGACAGCTTCGTGACGCCGACGCCGCTTCTGCCGGCCGCAAGCGCCAGAGGATAGTTGTCGAAACACCGACCCATGAGGACGTCAACAATGCGAGGCAGCTGAGGCAGCTGCTTGCCTTTGACCAGGACGTCAAGCGCGCGAGGCATGGTACGATGTGATGCGCCATGATGTTAGTGTTTCATGGCTACGATCAATTGGCTGACCCAAATACCGCTAGGCATTCAATCCTTCAAAGTCTTCCTCGACAGCTTCAGCGCCACCCCTAGCGAGAACCATGACCGCTTCGCCATCCTGTCCGAATACCTCGAGTCGACGAAGCCGCGAATCTTCACCGAAGCGACCGTCTACCAGACCGACCTCATGGAGATGTGGGGCTACGCTTCGGGCATTCACAACGAGAGCATCACGGCGGCCGTCCCTGCCGTGCTGGCGCTGCTGCTGCAGGTCGTCTCGAGCTCCCTCGAGCTCCTCCCCCACGCGACCGGCATCGGCCAGACCCTGCTCCAGGACCGCCATCTCAAGCTCATCTCGCGAAACCTCTCGGCGTCGAAGAGCAGCGGCTACATCATCTCGCCCACGATGCGCCTGCTACGCGAGGTGGCGTCCATCGACGGCGGTGCGCTCGCCAAGAAGGTGTTCCGCGCCCGCGACTACACGTTTGCCTCGTTTGCGCGGAACCTCGAGGTCCGGAACTCGCTCGAGGCCGGGCCCGAGGACCCCGCCAAGCCTTCGGTCCGCACAAACGCCATCAAGCTGTTCTTGACGAGCTTGAAGTTCCTGCCGTCGGACGCCAAGAAGGAACTGCTCCTGCAGAAGGAGGTCATGTCCCACCTGACCTTCCTGCTCAAGGACGATCCGGCCTACCTCCTCGTCGAGATGCTCGAGGCTCTGAGGAAACACGTCCTCGCCGACGACAAGGTGCCCCGCGAGGCCAAGTTCAAGGCCTTCAACACCAAGACGCTCGACCGCCTGGCGGGCCTCTACTACTACAAGCACGACGACGAGGTCGAGGGCCGCCTGACGGTCAAGGACGCCGTGCACCGCTTCCTGACCTACGTCTGCACGACCCCCGGCGCCGGTATCCTGTATACGGGCACGGGTATGTACCCCAAGGACCTGGACGACGAGGCCACACAGGACGTCAAGGACACGGACGACTTTGCCTTTGAGCGCGCCGCCTGGGTGGACAGGTACACGGAGGAGGTGCCCGTGGCCAACTTTGTGCTCGACGAGTTCATACAGAAGATGCGCCCCTGGTCGAGCCTGCGACACAGCGAGCTGCTCGTGTCCGTGTTCGAGGCGGCGCCCGAGCTCGTCGCCAGCTACTTCCTCGCCAACAAGTCCTTCTCCTTTGAACCCAAGCTCTCCATGACCTGGATCGGCTACGCGGCCTTTCTCTTCAACACGGTGCAGCTTCCGATCCCCAGGTACTTTGGCAACCGATCTGGCTATCGCCGCGTCCCCCCGCCGACCATGGTGCTGCTCGACAACATTATGCCGTTGCCGCTGAAACAAAAGGACCTCATCAGGAGCCTCTCGCACGACGCACATCTCATTTCCTTCTTTGCCGTACGCATCCTGGTCCTCGCGTTACAGAAATTGGACCGGGCGCTGCACATGCACAGGGAAGCAGCGGGCACGAACAAGACGATATGGGACTCGGCGGCGCGCAAGCTCGTGGACGAGTTTTGCCAGAGGATACCGGACATGAAGGAGGTCACAAAATGCTACAAGACCATTCCCGAGGCGAACGTCCTGCAGAGGGAGGCGACGAGCCGCCTGCTGCTGCTGTACTACGAGATTATTCCCCAAATGGCGCTCATGGCCAACTTTGACGTCTCGCCCTTCCTCTTGAACGCCCTCCGCCGACTGGACGAGCAGAAAGAGAACGAGCAAGAAAAGGCGCTCGGTCTCATGGAGCTCGAGAACCTGCTCGCCATTGCCGGCTACTCCCCCGGCATGAGGTGGTTCGCCAAATCCGAGGCCCTCGCCGCCTCGCCCTTCGTTGCTCTCCTCCGTGTCTACGTCACGTCCAGCCAGGGCCATGCGCTGACCAAGCTGAAGGAGGTGCTCCAGTTCGTCGCGACGCAGAACCAGCTTGTCCAGGCGCCGACTGGGTTGGGCCTCCTGTTCCGCACGCCGCAAGAGCTGCGCAAGAAGGACCTCAAGCCGTTTTGGGTCTTTCTCGACAACTGCGCCAACAGGTGTGCCGGCTCGCCCCTTAAATATGTGGAGTTGATGGAGGAGATTGCGAGCGAGGGACAGACCGCAGAATGGGGCCCCATCAGCTTGCTTCTGGTGACCATGGCGGAGCAAATACCCTTTGCCGTCAAGGAGGCTAGTGCTGATGTTGTTGAGCTCTTTGCCAAGGTGTTATCATCACTTCTCGGTTATGCCAAGGCGGCGAACGAGGACCCCGCCATCATCGACCTGCTGGCGCAACGATTCAACAAGGCTTTCGCCGGTACAACGTCACAGGTCAAGGCTAAGTTCAAGGGCGCCCTGCTCGAGGGCGATCTGGCGACAGCGAACGGCCACAGCGGGACGGCCGTCTCCAGGCCCACGCCCACGACGACAGGCCAGACCGCCGTCAAGGAGCTTGACGACGCGGCCCTCGAAGCAGCTCTCCACGTCAGCTTTGAGCCCGAAGAAGACAACTCGGCCCTCCTCAAGTGGGCGTCGAAGACGGTCGACGACCTCATCGACGGTGACTACATACCCGCCCTCATCCGCCTCCTCTGGTCGCCGCACACGAGCATCCGGCAAGAAGCGCTCACCAACATTCTCAAGCTCGCGGCCAAGCTCAAAGAGTCGTCGTACGAAGAAAAGGACCAGCTCTGGCTCCTTCTCTCGGAGCTCGCCGAGTCTTCGCGGCCCCTCGTCGGCGCCGGCCCCGTCGCGTCCCCGCTCGTGGCGTTCGCGCTGCACAGCCTAGACATCTTGAAGAACCCGCTGCACTGCCTCTACGCCAAGGTCAACACGTACCTGACGCGCGCGCCCCTCTGGGCGCTGGACAAGGTGCCGCTCGCGCACGACATTCTGCACGGCGCGCCGTCCGAGGACGACAGGTACTACGCCGAGCTGACGTGGCTGCTGCAGTACCTCCTCGACGGCCTCCGCGCGCCCGGCGACGTCGCCGTGCTGCACCACCGCAAGTGGTTCGAGAAGATCCTCGCGCTGGCGGCGAACCCGTACCTACGGACGAACCTGACGACGCGCGTGCTGCGCATCGTGTACCGCGCCACGTGCGTCGACGGCGGCAGCACGACGCTCGCGACGCGGTTCGGCGTCGTCAGCTGGTTGGCGGCGCAGGAGGCGGGCGCGGGCGGCGACGAGGCGGCGCTGTGCAGGGCGCTGCGGAGGCGGGTCTGGGAGACGTGTGATCAGGCGCGCGTCGGGGCGTGGAGTCGGGGCGGGATCGCGGAGGAGCAGCAGGTTGGATGAAAGACGAGGGTGCATTGCGATGTGTTGAAGCTTGTAGCCGTTCATAGGTCCGAGTGTTGACCCGTCGAGGGGGCATTATTGAACCAACTTGACCTTTCAAAATATACTGGCACTATTTGTCCATTGTTCAAATGGCAGTCTATCTCTGTGAATCTAGTATATTTGACAGGAGAATTGGCGACAGGGAGTGATGGATGCATATCGTACTATCCATGATAGGCTCGGGACATGCACAGGGATGGTTTGTACCTTACCTTGAGGTAGGTAGGTAGAGGCGAGGACAGCCCAGTAAGAGTCCATTGGCGAGGCTATTGATGTGCCATGCTCCATGACGGGCACGGTCTCAGACGGGAGCTCGCGGCAGCAGATGGTCGGCCGTGGAAAACGAGATGAGAAACAACTTTTTAGACACCAGTCTGCACCCTTTGTCATTTGAGGAGCAACTACGTACATGCATGGTCATCTCGACGAAATAGAGAAATGCCGTGGTCTCCCTGTTGTACACTATGCCTGGATGCGACATGTGAGGTCACGTAGCTACATATCAAATGCCACATGGTTGCAGGCAAAAGTTTTGAGACAGAAAGAGGTTCTTTGGGCATCGAGGTTGCGAGGGTCAATTCTCACGCTCCTAATCGGCATGGTACGGATACCGCATTCGAAACCTACTTGCTCCCCATGCTCGGCGTCTCGTCTGAGTGTTCAGCGTACTTGCAGAAAATGCTACGCTCTGAAACTGTCAGTGCTTGGTTTGGGGCAGAGTGAAGAGGTCTTCCACACGTAGTGCGCAGGCAACAGATAATAGGTATGGGGATGTACCGCATCTGAAAACCGGCCATCCGCAGCTTGTGTAGCCCTCCGCAGTCCTTATATACACATTTTCCGTGTCCCTTAGCCCCCTATCCGGCCCCCTGGTTGATGCCTCCGCAGGGCCACCTGACAGAAACCGCCTAACAAATATCGTCTAACTCGAACCTCAACTTCCGAAGCCTCTCAAGAACTCAAATCTGTACAAAATACTCTGAGATTTCCGAACGAAATCTCCGGGTATGCTTTTTCCTTATCATACCGGATTTGATAGCATTGAACCTCTGCGAGACGTGAGAACACGGATCAAAGCTACTTCGCCTTTATGTAGTTTTCCACAGTGCGACTTAGTATTTGTCACTCAACTGCCGAGTTGTCAGGAGGCACCTATGGAACCACGAGTAAGGGTGTCAATTAGGGCCTGGGGACTGCGAGAGTGCGTATATCAGGCTGTCGAGGGCCCTCGTAGCTGCGGAGAGCCAGAATTCAGATGTGCTCTTATCTCATCACTACTAAGTGGCTGCGGATATGACGTGTGGAAGACCGCTTCGCTCTGTTCATCTTACGCTCTGACGCAGGTACTATACATACCTAGGTAGTCATCATCTCCGACCTCTTGCCCTGAGGCTACGTTGGATGTGAAGCCTGAGCTGGTACTGCCCTCACCTGATCTCGGTCGGGGCAGTGAGCCCAGTGTATTCTCACGTAGCCCATGACTTTTTTTGGTGTTAGCTGTTGGGTCAATTGCCCGAAAGACAGGTCAAAACAGATTTCGGCATGGTATGATTCGTATGATCCAACACAACAACAAGCTCAGACTGAAGACACTCCACTATTCGAGCCGCCTGCTCTGTTGTTTCCTTGGGGAGTCGGTCAAATATTCATCGAACACGATCAGCAATCTCATATAAGCGTATTTGTGTCGCGTTTTCTCTCTCTCTCTTCCCTTGCGTCTACCTGTCTACCTCACTCGACACGTAGGCGGTAGGGTCCTTGTCGAGAAGGGGGCTACAGCAGCGGCTCAAGTCTCCTGATATTTTGCAGAATAATCGATGCCCTTGACCCCTTTCTCTCATCGTACTTCTCTCTCTTTCTACCATATCCCTTCGTTGGTCTCTAGATGCCCTCTGTATCCCTTCATCTCTACTATGGTTTCGTTGGTACAACGTCCCCAGTTCACACCGAAAATGGCTTCTCCTTTCCAGCCCTCTGGGGTTCCTAACAGGGAACAAGCTGGCTACCTTACGCTTCGCACGCCCTGCTCATCGGCTCCACCATGACCAGCATGAACCTACTCGCTATGCTCGCGGTGCTGATCAGCTCAAACATACTACGCTTGCTTTCCAGGTCCGTCGCCAGTCAGCTGCATCGTTCTAGGGTGCAGATTCAAGCTTCGGATGCTGGCTGAGAGACGACACTACGCGCAAGAAAGGGGGGATCATCCCCTGGACCTTAAGCCACGTCGCATTGGCCCTTTGCGCAAAGCTCATCCTTGCGAAAGACAGAGTGAACGAGCCGCATGGCACCAAGAATGACGCCGTGAAGAGGCGGCATATTGGTTTGAGATATCCTGCAATATACGCTCCTGGGCCGGGTGGTTGGCCATGTCGCCAGTATAGGTCCTGGAATGCACGCACTGCGCAGACAGGCTTCTAGAGACGGTCTTCAAGTCCACCAGCGTCAGCGAGGCGACGGCACGCTCGTATCTTGACGTCCACCTCATCCTTGCCTACTGGATCCATTAGCACAGGTTGCTGTAAGGGGCGGTACAGCGGCCGCAGATGACCTTGCGCGCGTAGAGTCGCCGGCCCCCTGTGTTGCGCATCGGCCCAAGTGCTGTCGGACATGCGTAATTCCGAGACCCCACCATGCGCAACGGGGCTGGAGATAATGGCGTACAGGAACAAGCGCCGTCATCGGAACTTGTTACATGTAACCCGCAAGTAGGCTTTTCAGTAGACGAGGATGCTCCGGACTCTTTGAAATCCACCTGGTCCAGACCGTCGCGCAGTCTGTATGCGTCACGGCCACGCGAGAAGACAGACAAGTACTCCGTTCCTCGCAACAGCCCGCGGGTTGCTTTGGACTGCTTGATGAGACTGTAGCTAGGGCAGAGTGCGGTCCCGTTTCATGGACAAAGAGCGGCAGCGTGCCTCGCTCTTGAGCCGCGCACCTTGTCGAGATCGTCGTACCGGGCATACTTCAGCACAGACACAAACCCCACAGGGCTGCAGAGGTTTTGTACCCAGTAGGCTGGGCTGAGGTAGCTGGTGCACACTGGTGTACATATACCGCTGAGCGTGGAGGAGAAGGTAACGGAAGAAGGTTCGGAAGAAGAATTGTCAAAGCAAGGCAGACCCTGTAGTCATCGCTCACGGCACGCGCCTGTGCGCCGTGATAGGCATTGCCGACGCCGAGCATGCGACAAAACACAGCTCGAGCGTCCAGCTTGCTCTCCGACTCGAGAAATGGGGGTAGCCATGTCACCCCGTGAGCGGCGTGCTGTTGCGCCACCTGCTTGCGTCCCCCTCGTCAGAGGTGGACCCTGTATATGTTCTCATTTCCTTGGCACGCGAATACAGGAAAAACTTGACTATCCTGACGCGTACCAGAATGGATGAGTGAATGGCGTTGCGGAGAAGGGTGACGTGTATGAATTCTCGCGTCAAAAGGTACCTCTCAACAATCCGATTACTGAATCAGGACCAGCCAGATGCGGTGCGCCCTCTGTTGCCGACAGTCCGACATCTACCATGCCGCCTTCCTGATTACCATACCGGCGGAGTGTGCTAGCAAGTTAACGAGGGCCATTTGCAGAGTGACGCGAAGAGGCTGCGAGTAGTCGTCCAGGCAAACTTTGGATATTTCCTTTACCACCAAAAGCTGTTTCCAAATGTAGCGTACCTAGTGAAAAGATATTCCGGGGCTTTCATTACTAGCTTTTAAAGAGAGATTATTTATTCTAGGATAGTGGATTAGATAATCTCCTCATAGAACACAGGACAGAACCCATTCATCACCCTTCTCTATGGCCTATAGCTTAGGATCATTCTTCTATGACCCTCACGAAATCTAAGGTAGATATCAACTCATCCGGCTTCGTCTAACTTTGCGCGAAAGCCAGTCACTACGAACTTTCCGTCCATGGCACTCTTCGTTGAGAGAACCTTTCGCTTCAGTTGACACACAGTCTCGAACCAGTAACTGGGCCTCGCCACTCTCTCAAGAACCCACCCTTGTGGAGGCCAAGGCGCGGATGCCGCAGTACAAGGGATGGGTACGGGCTAGCTAATATGAGAGGCCGGAACATATCCGGAAATCTCCGCAGAGTGTAATTTCGAGGTTTCGATTACCTTGATGATAACCAAAGTTCACTATAAGGTAGTTGAACTGACCGGAACAGAGCCACATTGCAGAAATTCAAAGAAACTATATGAAGACCGATGGTCCGCTCGCCACATGAGTTCTAGCCCCTCGTCCAGCATGATACTCACGCATCGACAATCTCAATTCCTTGAAAGACCATACTGAAGCACACCGCCATGTTGTCTCGCAACCTTCTTCGGAACTTGTTTGGATTTCTCCTTATTTGGAGTATTGTGGCATCCCCGATTCCGCAGACCACCCCCGAACCAAGCACCACGGAACTTAACACCCCCGAACCTCCTGAAAGCTCTACTATCGATTCAGAACTCAAGTTTTGCTTTCCCTTCTGCCACCCTTTCCATCTTCCCAGCGATCCCTGGTCATCGCACACGTTCCGGCCTCCTGCCGTTCCCACTGTTCCCGCTCCTCATCCTCTTTATGTGGATACACCGGACAACAGAGTCGCCTTACGGGTAGACACGGCGCGTGACGGTTCGGTTACCATTGTGGTCTCCGTGGGAACTAACTACAGGCTTCCTGCCCACGCCGACCTCCATGTGCGTCTCCGAATCCGCAGTACCAACTACGACTTCAACCATGGCATTCTCACCGTCGGAAGCGAGACTGCAGCCGCACATTTTAACGCTCAACAAGCTGCAGTGTTCAGAACCGGCGATCGAGGCGAGGACGGCTCATTCGATGTCAAGATCCAATGGAAGCTGGAACAGGATCTATAACAGGTTCTGCTTCCCAAGTTCCACATGTCTTCTCTGGGGCTCTCTCTGCCATACAAGCAGGCAGGGCGCTTAGCGAGGGCATCTGAGTTCATGGGCCTTGCGGCCCTGTTTCACGATGTGTACGCTTGCCTCTCGACTTTCGAATCCAGTCCGTGCAGCTGCTGACGAAGCGCAGCGCCGCTGGCTCGAAGTATAGTCCGGGCAGTGCTCCTTTTGGACCATCGTTCTTCTAGGGTAGTTGGTAGAGGCGTCTTCGCAGACTTTGGTTCACGCCGTCTAATGCGCCTTAGGTATTATGATCTCTTGGCCAGACAAGTAGTATATGGGCGGTCATATATGATTCTATCTTTTCGAGTCTTCCTCAATATATGATCTGCTTGATATCTCATTCACGGATCGCAAAGGTTCGATGCTAAAAAAACCAGTGTCACTGCCGTCCATAGAAGAATGGCGAATTCGAAGCCGGGAAGTCGGCTGGCTGGTGCCCCTAGCCGTGAGAGCGACTGTATCAGCCAGTCAACTGCATGTGTCTCATCAGCTTGCCGCATCCAAGTACTTGGCGCCGGGAGAGGTCAAACGCGAAGATGGACAGAGAAGAAGCCTGGGAAAGCTCCTTGTTTCTGGGGCAAAAGCCAGGGCTACCGAGTTTACCTCAACTAATCGAGAATAGTGTCCAACCAGGTTATGCTTCAACAAGATAGGGACCCAAGGTAGGTACTTACCTCAAGGTTGGTAGGTAAGGGAAGCAGGGTTTATGTATTCGAGACCTTCTACGAGGTCTGTCAGAATAGAGCAATAGCCTCACTATAGCGATATAACTATATCCCGCATTGCACGGTACAGTCCGTGCTCTACGTGACCACCGAATGGCGAATGCCGTACAGTGCTGTATATGATAGGCCATGCACAGGGCGCGGCAGAAGCTCTAGCGTCGTGATCATTCCATGTCGGCTATTCCATACCTACTTATAGATGTATTCGTCTTCTTCATCTTCCACTAGCAGAGGTCTTACCTTGGATTTCGTTTGACGAGAATGAATGCCTTGCGATATTGAAACATCTCAGAGTCATAAGCTAGACCCCGCGTGTCCCTGAGCATGCCTGCCTACCTTACCTCCCTAAGGTAGGTACCTAGGTAGGTACCTAGGTAGGCAGGCAGGCATGCAAACACGATATTCTGAGTTGATGCTGACTAACTAGGCTGCATTCACCCAAACGACGTGGGCACGGGCACGTGGCCAGGGTGCAGCGGTTCGGGCAGGCGTCAGGCGTCAGGCGACAGGCGACAGACGCCAAGCGACAGGCTGCGTGCGACAGGCTGCGACAGGCGAGCCAGGTACCATGTACCTCGTCCGGCCTTGCCTCTCGTTCGGCCTTGCCTTAGCTCACTCACTACCTACCCGACCTCCTCCAACACGTCTGACCTGGGAACCACCAGCCATCGATCCCATCGTCGAAACCCAGACGCTTCACAATCCTCACCGTTGAACATCCTCGCCAACTGCTCGATTGCGTGTCGCTCCATCAAATCCTCGCCCTGCACCACTGCCCTGACTATCCTCCAAACTCAATTCCGCATCCAGACCACACACCCCTACGCCAAATACACCGCTTCCCCTCCACTCACCCACGCACACACCCTTTACTCTGGTCGGACGACGTCGATCCTGCTGCTCGACTTGACTCGACCCAGAGCTCGCCGCTCTGCGACTCGGCGTCGCAACCTCCCCCCCCAAACTCTCGACGACGAACAACTCGCATCGACTCTATTCCTCAACCATCAACCCAAACTCCTCCTGCTGACTCCTCCCATTCTCGACGACACAACCAGCGCCCAGTGCGTCTCGACCTGATTGAACCCCCCCCCTTTCGGGCTGCTTCCACCGCCCGCCAAGACAACAACGCTGCCCTCCGTGCGCGAAACCTCCCTCAGCCCAACCTGCGCGCTCACATGAGCCTTGCGCTTCCTCTACAAAATGGCACTCCGTTACACAACCGAGCTCCTCTTCCACCTCCGCCAGTCGCCACTATGCACCAAGCCCGCCAGCCTTCCTCCCGCTGAGGATTGGATGGGGTGAGTGACGATGCGTTCTACGTCCATCTCAACACGATCAAAACTGACCGTCACCCAAGCCCTCCTCCAGATAACACACGTACCCAGACCAAGACTACCGCCGACAGGCGATCCCACGATGCCTCCCTCCTTGACCAGACAAACAGGCGCCCGGGTGTTGAGCGCCACATGTCCCGAAACAGCGCAAGTACGTCACACCCTCTACGCTCACAACTCTCCGTGCAACAGCGCAGCGCTAACGAAGTGTACACAGACCCGGAAGACATTATACTCGGACCTCCTCGAACCTCCTTTGCCTCTGCCGGCGGTCTCCGCAACAGCGGCACCGCCACTGGCACCCGACCCTTTGACGCCGACAAGGACTCCAAAGAGCCCGACGCCCGCGATCGCTTCAACTTTCGCAACAGTCGCAATGGCGACTCGGAACTCGGCGACCGGTTCCGCGACTCGAGGAACAGCAACTTTCGCCGCCGCGGGGATGGCGACCAAGATACCGAGGGCTGGAGCACCGTCAAGCCTCGCAAGAGTTTCGGCGCCGAAGGCGCTGAACGCTTCCAAGGTCGCATGGGTGGTGGCGACCGCTTCACGAGCGATCGCAAGCCCCGCGAGAGGGACGATCACGACGCTGCAAGGGACAGGCCGCGCCGTACGTTCGACAACCACGGCAAGGACGCCGAAGTCGATGAATCTCTCGAACCTCGTACCCGAAACGGCCTGAGCCGTGGCAAGTCGGACCCTTGGTTCAAGAATGAGCCTGTCGAGAAGCCGCAGATGACGGCACGTGAGCGCATCGATCGCGCCAAGAGCTGGAGAGACAAGAACCAGGATGCCGAGCCGGCTCCCGAACCCCGGTCGACTGGCCGCAACTACGATCGCCGCTGGGACCGCGACCAGCGCAACGAACGCGACCCGGAGTGGATGGATGAGCCTGCTGCCGACAAGCAGGAGCGCCACACGGAGGAGGACTTTAAGAAGTTCATGGAGAGCATGAAGGGCCAAAAGGCCGCCGCCGCCGCTGCCGCTGCCTCCGACAAGCCTGTCGCTGCGACTGCGACTGCGTTGGAGGCCGCGGTCAAGGCCGAGCAGCCTGCTGTTGCGGCTGCGCCCGTCGAGACGGGGCCCGACAAGTTCTTCATGGCTTTCGCTTCCACTGGAGGCCTGGACTCACCCAGCGAACAGAAGGAGGCCACGCCCAAGCCCAGTCGGGCTGGCGGTGGCAAATCCTCTCGCTTTACTTCCTTCTTCAGCGCGCCGCACGAGGACGCGAGCGCCCGTCACCAACCGGAGCCTCCTGCGCCGCCCCCAGGCCTGCCCATCATGGGCGGCAACGCCATCATGAGCGCCGGCACCCCGAACGCGGAGAAGGAGGCCTTCGCCGTGCTGCTGCAGAAGCTTCAGCGCTCTAACGTGAATGAGGGCTCGACACCGCCAGCCGCCCAGCTCTTCCAGAAGCCCCCCCATGAGCCATCGCCCGGAGGGCCGATTCAGTCGCCCGGCCCCTTCCAACAATACGGACCTCCTGAGCATCGCGAAGACCCGCGCATCCGTCACCAGCATCCTATGCCGCCACAGGACGTTCCCGTGCCTCGACCCATGTTGGCCACCCAGCAGTCGGCGAGCCACCAGGACAAGATGCTGCAGGATCTTCTCGCTCAGCGCCAGCTTGCCTCCAGCCAAGGATCTGGCAGGGCTGAGGGCGGCCCCCATCCTCAGATGCGGAACAACAGCAACGCCGAGTTCTTGATGAATCTCATGAGGGCGCAGCCTGAGCCTGTCCGCACCGAACAGATGCTCATGCGCATGCACCAGCAGCCGCAACCCCAGGGTCAGCGGAACGCCTCGATCTCGCACCTCCAAGATCGCGAGCCCAGCTTCTCCCCGACCGGCGCCCGCGAGGCGCGGTCCATGCGAGGTCCTCCTCCCGGCTTCATGGAAGAAGGTTTCCACCACGAGCCCGAGGGTCGCCCGCAGCCGACGCAGATCTTGCAGCGTCCTCCGCCGCCTCCTGGGCTCGACCAGATGAACCCCAACTGGATGCAGCAGGGTGGCCCGATGCCCCCTCAACAACGTAACATGGGCCCTCCCCCTGGCCTCGCAGGCGGCCCTGGTGGTCCTGGCGGCCCAGGCGGCCCCGTCGGCCCTGGCCGCAACCACCCCATGGCAGGCATGTTCCCTCCGGGTCCCAACTTCCCACCGGGCGGCTTCCCCCCGCCTGAGAGCATGGCTGGCCCGCCTCCGCGCAACATGCAGCCTCCTCCAGGATTTTTCGGAGGCCCCCCGCCGCCCGGCTTCATGCCGCCCCCCGGTATGGGCGTACCCGGTTTCCAAGGCCCAGGACCCGAGGGCCACGGATTTCCCTTTGACGGGCGCGGCTTGCCTCCTCCCGGCGCCGCCCAAGCCTTCCGCAGGCAGTAAATGCCTTCTCTGAAGGTTTTTCGGAGGTCATAATCATATTCGAGAGGCATGACACACCATCATGCCAACACACCATCATGCCCATGACACTACATTCAAAACCTCACCCTTTCTCTCACTCTCTCTATCAAATACTGTCAAAACAAAAAATGGCAGGCGTTCACACATAACTGCCTCAACCATGGCTCTGTGAACGTTGGTCTGGAACCCAACCGGCACGTTTGCCGCGTTTCACTCACGAAGTGTCGGCCGAGACAGCGCTGTTCTTGGCCGGTCAGTCTGTATAACGATCTCAAGTAGCGGCTTGACGCCGATGAACAACCTTGTTTGGGACATGTTGGGGTAATGACGAGGCAGACCTATGGAGGGGCTACGGGGGTTCTGATCTCACCGTAGACATGAATGATGAATGGATGTATTGCTCCGATTTTTTGCGTTTCTGTGATTGATGTGAGTGACTGAGTGCAGGTCCCGTGGTCGACATTTGGAGGATTGTTGGCCTTTGCAATTTTCAGACATGGCCGCTGGATCTCGACGTCGTCAGATCATCTGCATGCTGGGGAAGTGCTGATACTGACCGTCTCTCTCTCGATCACCCGTCACCCAGCAACACAACACTCCTTCCATCCGAAGAAAGCATACACCACGCGCAACGCCAACACGGCTCTCAGGCATCCAACAAAAAAAACAAAGAGCCACGGCCCGCGCCCTGCCCTTGATCAACGCACCGAAAGTCTCGGCCTGGCGGCTGGGAGCTGTAGGCACAGTGGTACTGCAACAGCTTCCGTGTAGTCTAGAGTGACAGACACCAGGGGCAGCCCGGCTTCCTCACTTTTTTCTTGTCCGGAGGCTCGGCTTCGAGACGTGCGTTTGCGTTTTTGGTGAAGCTTTTTTTTTTCTTTTTTCGTATTCACGGTATTTTACGCGTCTCTGTATGAAAAAGGCACTTTGCCGAATCGAATATATATATATCATCGAGCCTCAACATCTGTGCTACCAGTCATGTCACGGCAGAGCATATGCACGACACAGGCAGCTGACGATATGCAATGTCCTATTCAGTCCCAGCTGCCGTGCCGGGAACCACACCAGGCCCTGCACCCTCCCCTCCCTGCCCGCAACGCCAGGACGCCAACGCTAAACGGAGCAAAGCCATCTAACCACGAAACAAGCCGCCGCCCGCTACCCGGAGCCCCTTTCTGTCGCCGACGGCGTTCTAATCTTTGGACGACTTTTTCATGCCCAGGAAGTTGCGCTTCTTCTTCTCCTTCTCGGGCTTGCCCGCAGGGGCCGGCGCCGGCGATGCCGACGGCGACGGGCGGCCGCCGTTGCTGGGGCTGGCCATGTGTTGTGGCGGGCGCGCGGGGCCGCCAAGCGACATGTTGCTCATCTGCGCCGTGGGCGGCGCCTGCGGCCGGCCGGGCAGGCCACCGGCGGGTGGAGGCGGTCTGCGGCCCTGTTGCGCTGCGGCGGCACCTTGCTGCGCGGACGGAGGGGCGCGAGGGCCGGGGGGCGCGCCCATCTGCTGCTGCTGCTGCTGCTGGGGTGGCGGCGCGGGACGCTCGTGGATCCAGTCGGGGGCGCGGGGCTTGGGCCTGTCGGCGGGGAGGTCGAGGCGGCCGCGGCCCTTGTCGAGATCGCGGAGCTGACGGATGAATAGGTTGGGGCTAAGCATGTGCGATGTCGCCAGGAAAATATCCCTCGACCGCGCGGCGCCGATATCGTAGCACACGCGGCTCTCGCTGAAGGTGGCGCCGCCCGCAAGGAAGACGATCACACGTTGCCGGTTTTCGGGAGCTTTCCGGCCCGACGCGGCCCAGTTGGGACGGCCGGCACGGAGCGACCCCTGCTGCGCGGCGATGAGGTCTTCGTTGGGGTCCATGGGCGGCTTCATATAAGGGAACAGGTCGCCGCTGAGAGTGCCACGCACGACGTCTTCTAGGACTGACTGCAGGGCGGGCTCGAAGCGAGACAGGGCGTATTCCTCGTTGACCTCGGGCGGCTTCGTGTTCTTGGGGAATGCGGGGGGGTGCGCACGGCGAGCCTCCTTCAGATTGTGCAAGACGCGGCCGCCCAGATGGGCAAGGTTTTTCACGACAACTGCTTCGTCCTTGGGCAGCTTGGCATGCTCGAGCAGCAGAGTAATGTCGTTCTCGATGACACCTTCGCGGTAGAGGATGTACAGTATGATGAGTCGCAGTCGATCGCTAGGTGTGATGGCCTGGTCATCCAATAATCGCACGACAGACTCGAGTATGTTCTTCGGCCGCCGATTGTCCTCGTCCATGCCTGTCGCCAGGCTCTGCTCCACAGAAGCCACGTCGGGGAGCTTGTACTGTTGGAAAAGGTTCATAGCATCCTGCGCCATGCTCATATGCAGCGAGAATGATTCCTTCTGCGCGGCGAACTCTTTCATGCCGCCCAGCATGTCGCGCAAGTTGTTGACGCTGCCAGGCCCGGTCTGCTCGTTGACAAAGGCAGGATTCGCCTCGAGGAACTTCTTAAAGTCGACCGTCATCCGCCCAATGGTGTCTTTCATATGCTGATGCCGGTAGTCTGTCCAGACCTTGTCCTTGTCTGTAATCTCGTAGTCAATCTCGGCCTCGTCGGGCGTGCCCTTGTCGGTGACGGTGTGGTACATGATCTTCTCGCCCTCGCGGATGGGCAGCAAGTCGTGCGCCATGGCTTGGTAGGTGAACTCGTGAACGAGAGGGGCTGTGATGTCCATGGACCGGTCTGTGATGATGAGGGTGCTCGCCGGTCTGTTCGTCTGTGGCGGGTAGTCTTGGTTCCAGTTCGCGTACGTGTCGAGCTCCTCCTGCACCATGCGCGCAAGATGCTCACACAGAACGCTGGCCTCGTGCATGGCATTCGCGGGTTTGTAGTACCGGACTCTGGGGTATTCTCCGAGCGTCACACAGACGCCGAGGATCTGAAATCTACCCGTTAGCGACAGTGCGCCGAAGGACGTCTGCTCTCTCGCCAGACCCTACCTTTTGCGCCAACCCCTGCAGGTGTTCCCGGATGAGGTCGTTGCATTCCGGGTTGTACAGGATCGGGAAGCTCCAGGGATCCCTGAAGGTGGCCAGGTTCGACTCGCGGGGGAAGAAGTCGATCGCAAGGGTTTCGAAGCAACGGATCATGCGCTTCCCAGGCGACTCGTCGATGCGGCGCCGCAGGCGTGGGTCGACGACGCCGGTCCACACAAGGAACGCATTCTGGTATCTTCGTCGGTCCAGGTCGGCAAGCAGGCATTCGATGACGTGGGGTTTGGGCGAGAGGATGTAAATGGCGTCCATGGTGGGGTTCATCTCCCTCTTCTTCTCGATATGCTCAATGTCTGTTCAGGGGCGTTAGGCTAGCTATGGCTATTGGGGGGGGGGGGGAGGGAGGCGAGGTCGGGTTCGGTCGCATACTGGCAACGTTGAGGTTGAGGACGTCATCTTCGGTAGCGACATTTTCAATCAGCTTGTTCGCGCTCTCGTCCACGACGAGGACCTTCCACTGCACAGGATCGTCTCGGTCAGTCTTGCATCTTGTCGTGTCTGGAGCGTGGAGGTTGGGTAAGGAAAGGGCTTGATGGCTTACGTCGCCTCGCGTGATGTTCTTGATGGTGCTGAGCAAGACTGGACGAATGGTTAGGCTTCTGCTCCCAGGCCGTCGGTGAAGCGGTGCACTCACGATCCCGCTGCTCCTGGATGATGGAAGGGCCGCCCATGGTAGCTTGCCTCTAGCCTCGTGCGTCACGAGAGCCCCGTGGAGGGAGATGATCAGGTAGGCTGCGTGGCTCGAATGCCTTGTCGCTGTAGCGGGTGTACAGAAAGAAGCAAGGTAGCGTCGGAGGGGAGAGAGCGAGAGGCGGTAGGTAGCAGGCCAGCGAGCGTGGTGGAATCGAGGTTCCCGTTACCTCCAGAGGGCGTCACCACTGTGAATGCTCCAGTGGGAGTTCAGGTTCCAGGTGTTAGCAGTCCAAGCCCACAGGTCCCGGTTCTGGCACGGTTCCATCTTGGGTCGGGTTTGGCTGGCGGGGTTTCAACTGTGGGCAGGCGGGAGCAGCGTGAGAGCTGTGCGGGTCGCAGCCGTGGTGGGGCACGTCTATGCGCCCCACCGACCCCTCGATATGCGGCTAACGGGTATTGAATTTGGGCGATCCACGGAGCACACCGCCGGAAGCACAGCAATGCAGACACCGCAAGCACAGCAGTGCAGACACCGCAAGCACAGCAGTGCAGGCACATCAAGCACAGCAGTGCAGGCACCTTACAGCAACAGGGTACTGACTCATGGGTAGGTATCTCAAAGTCTACCGCCCTCACCCTGTCCCTAGATACCTCTGCACATCCTCGCTGCCGTAGAACATTTCCCTGAGCTTCTCCCCCTTCTTCCTGTCTGCCTCGGCCTTTTGCCTGCTCTTCTTGGCGTCAAGCGTCACAGGCTTCTTCTTCTTCTCCACCCTGCCTTTGAAGTCCTTTGGCACGGCGAGGCCGAGCCCGAGCTTGTCGTCCTTGGGCTTTGTCTTCAAGGGATACTGTATACCCTGGCCTTCGCTGCCTAAGCCTTTCCGGGCATCTGGGTCCCAGCCGTGGGACGACAGATAGGTGAGGCCCATCCTCGCCCTGTCGAGAGCAGATGGAGGATGTGAGTGTGCCACGCAGACCTGGTGGGCGATGGATGCCTCATGTTTCCGTCTGGCGGTAGCAGATTGGCCGTCGGCCGCCTCGTCCAGCGACTCGGTTGGCTCGTCTTCTAGCAACGGTACATGACATACGGCACAGTTTGCTGGTTGTGGCGCAGATGTCGTCTGTGGCTTCTTCTCATCAGGCAGGACCAGGCTCATGTAGAGGTTACTGATGGAGGCGCCCGAATTCCCTGGCCTCGTGTCCTGTATCGTCGACAGGTCTGCGTCAGACGCCTTGACAAACTCGATGCGTTGTCGCCTGATGCCAGAGCCGAACGGCTTCTTGTGGTGTAGGGGCACCTCATACTCGTCGTCGTCGTAGTGCTCCTCATCTTCTGGATCCCTGACGGCCGCGTTCATCTCGGACCCGATCCTGACGGCCGATGGAGCCTGGCAGCCGGGCACACGAAGCAACAAGCGGTGATGGATGAGATGCAGGGCGAGATGGCGATGATGTTGAGTCTGAGTTGGCCACCAGACCAATACCGCAGCCTTCCCTTGCTAGTGGTGTCAGCCTACCCACCAGTACCAGGCAAGCTAGGTAGGCACTTGGCGCTGAACGTCAGCACCCCGGCCCCTGCAAGATCCAGCAGCCTCGCCCCACCATGCCGCCGCCCTTCCGCGCCCCCCTGCCCCTGACTGAATTCGTTCGACTGCCGACCTTGAGCTTCCACCACATACATGCCTGCCACATCGTCAAGAGGCCTACCGACATCCCCCTCCCTTTTCGCCATGATACCGTAAAATCCAGCGCGTCCAGTCCCGACCCATCAGACTATGGCGATCGACCTCGTCTTCCACTTCCTCCGGGAAGGCCCACCCACCTGGGTCCGCGACAACATCTGGCTCATCGTCAAGACCGCCGCCACCCTCTTCGCCCTCTTCCTCGTCAAGGTGTGGTCCAATGGCGCCAGCAACACCTCCGAGCTCAAGATGCACGGCCGCGTCGTCATGGTCACGGGCGGAACCTCGGGAATAGGCGCCGCCACCGTCCTCGACCTCGCCAAGCGCGGCGCCCAGGTCGTCCTCCTCACCCACGCCCCCGTCTCCGACCCCTTCCTCGTCGAGTACATCAACGACGTGCGCGAGCAGACCAAGAACCACATGGTCTACGCCGAGCAGGTCGACCTCTCCTCGCTCCACAGCATCCGCCAGTTCGCCACGAAATGGATCGACAACGCGCCGCCGCGCCGCCTCGACATGATCCTCCTGTGCGCCGCCACCTTTACCCCCGCCGGCAAACCCCGCCAGGTGACCGACGAAGGCATCGAGCAGACGTGGATGGTCAACTACCTCGCCAACTTTCACCTGCTCGGCATCCTGAGCCCTGCCCTCCGCGCCCAGCCCTTCGACCGCGACGTCCGCGTCGTCTTCGTCACGTGCCCCTCCTACATCGGCTCGCCGCCGCTGTCCGCGCCCCTCGACGACAAGAGCTGGACGACGGGCGCCGCCTACAGGCGTAGCAAGCTGGCGCTGACGACCTTTGGCCTCGCCTTCCAGAAGCACCTCGACGCCTACAAGCGGCCCGACGGCCTGCCCATGAACTCGCGCGTCATCTTTGTCGACCCCGGCCTCACGCGCACGCCGGGCATGCGCCGCTGGCTCACGCGCGGCACCCTCTGGGGCCTCTTCGTCTACCTCGCCACCTACCTCCTGCCGTGGCTGCTCCTCAAGAGCCCCGAGCAGGGCGCCCAGTCCATCCTGCACGCTGTCATGGAATCGGGCATGCGTCGGGGCCCCGGTGGCAAGCTGGTCAAGGAGTGTCGGGAGGTCGACTTTGCCCGGAACGACGTGCATGACGAGGCGGCGGCCAAGCAGCTCTGGGAAGAGAGCGACAAGCTGATCGAAAAGGCGGAGAAGGACGCCGCCATTGTGAGGGCGAGGAACAAGAAGCAGACGGAGGACAAGGGCAAGAGGGAGGAGGAGGCGGAGAAGGAGAAGGAGATCGAAGAGCTAGTCAACAGCATCAAGAAGGGAAAGGAGGCGCAAAAAGCCAAACAGAAAAAGAGCGGTGTCGACGAAAAGCCCAAGGGCAAGAAGAAGTCCAAAAAAGCGGACAGCTGATTCGGCTCAACGCAGTGCCATCAGCATTATTAGGTATGTACAGAATAGATGGATCCATGGTAGGTTGAGGAGCTGGTATCTTTTCTGCAATGGCTCACGCAAGATGCATAGATATTGGATAGATCACAGGCGTACTTTATTAAAAAGAGCATCACTCTACGTTATTCAACCTCGTTCAAATCATACCGAGTGACGTTTCCCAGATTCAGCGTCAACTCGCTGCAGTCAACATGCCCGTTCCCTCATGGCAATCAATGTACTCGAAACGTTGCTGCTCCGGCTCCAGTACCAACACCTCGTGGAACAGCCGCAGGCTCATGCTATCCCCAAGCTTCTTGGCATATCTGGAAAACCCGGCAAATATCTCGAGATGGGTGCGGTGCTCTTTGCTCCACTTCTCAAGCGATGCCAGGCTGTCAAAATACGCCAGCCCAAAGGTCTGATCCGTGCCGCCCTTCTGCGTCACGGGATCGACAATCTCCATGAACCGACAGCTGAAGCAACCGACTTGGTCGCCTTGGTCGCGGAGAAAGTCCATCCCCTTGACCAGCACGGGGTGCATCGTGTCCAGATACAGTTGCCGCTCCCCAGGCGCGGCGACGGACCAGTCCTGCCCGGAGCGGATGACGACGAGGTTCTTCTTCCCCGGCACAACGCGGCGTCCGGTGGCAGATGGTGGGGCGGGCGTCTCGTTTCGTGGATGGATGTGGCTTGTCTCGCCGACGAGGGCATCGGTTTGCGAAACGGGGAACCGAGCGCGCATGCTGCCCCAGTAGACGTGCTCCTGGATCGGGCCGCTCATCGTCTCGCGCAGGTTCGCTGCCCCTTGAGGGACCTCTGTGGTGATGACGGTTTCGAAACGGTCCATGGTCGGGTAGAAGACTTCCAGGAACCAGCCATGCTGGTGGGTGCCTGGTGTCAACTCGTCCCACCACCGGCCGAAGCCGCTTGTGGCGAGCCACTCGTCGTGGTTCGCCTTGCTCTTCCAGTAGAGCAAGACGGCAATGTTGAAGTGCCCCTGGTTATCCGTAACCGCGGCGACTTCGTGGAACCCGGGTCGTGAACTCGGACTGCTCAGGTTGATGAACGATGAAATAGTCTTGATGGCGTTCCCATCGTTCAGCGACGCCGATGGGTATTGTGCACCAACAACAGCCAAAACGAGGTCTTTGGTGGTCCTGGGGAACCGGGAGGTGTAGAGTTCAAAAGGAGGGTCAAAGTTGGTGGGCATGTTGGGGGGAATCGTACGTTCCCTCACAAGCCATTCAGGGATTGCAGATTCGACCTTCATGTTGAGTGCCAGTTAAGGAGAGTGATACGACATAGAGCCCTGTCGTGTGATTTCATACTGCGCAATGAAGGCTCTTGCTATCATATGTACTTTGCCCTCGCCACACCCCAGACACCCAACTTGACCGCCATGATCACAGCGAACGAGCAGCGTCACGATACGCCAGCGTCGCGACGACTTGTTGAAAGTGCCAATGCGACGTCACGATTATCTTTGGCTCGATTGAGTCAAGCTCAAATCGGGAAACACACTGTTGTTGATCAGGGTAGTGCTCACCCGGACGTAGCTCTTGGGCTGGGACGCCGTCCCCCGCAATCCTGGGGTGCAGATCATGGGGTCGGATAGGGTAGTCAATACCCGGCACATCATCAGTGCTGCATGACCGATAGACGATGAGACCTCGCACCGCTCATCTCTGGGCCATCATCCTGTGTCGAACCGACCCGGCGGTCCGGTGTCTCAAAACAGGACCATATGGGTTGAGAGAGGGCGCATCAGAGGATAGGGTATTTCCATCCCGGGTGTGCCTGGTGTCAAGGGCAGGGTAATGCTTGTCCGAAGATGCGGCAAACAGCAATGGGATAGAGTCAAAGCAATGTTCTGAAGAATTTCGTGGTCCTGTTAGGATTCTGCAAAGTAGAAAAGGACAGTCTTTCGCTGTCAGTCCCAACTGAAAATACCATGACTTGCCATCATAGACATCAGAACCCAAACCCACAACATCAAACCCTCATTCTCCCAGCACAATGGCCCCCAAGCTCAAGATTGCCGCTATCCAGGCCGAACCTGCGTGGAACGATCTCGAAGGTGGCGTGAACAAGTCCATCGCACTTATACAAGAGGCGGCCCAACAGGGTGCCAATGTCATTGGCTTTCCCGAGGTCTTCATTCCCGGTTACCCTTGGTGAGTCCAAACAACGCATCACTATGGCCTCTAGGTATTTTATTGAGCTTTTCTGACCTGTCATGGCAAAGGAGCATCTGGGCTCAGTCTCCCACTGACAATGCTGCGTTTATGGATGAATACTTCCACAACTCTCTCGTCAAGGACTCGGACGAGATGAGGCGCATCTGTGCTGCGGTCAAAGAAGCCGGCGCTTTCGTCGTGCTCGGATACAGCGAGCGCTTCAAGGGCACGCTCTACATTGCCCAGGTATGCTACAGCCGGTGCATATAACATAGTGGTGCAGGAGGCCCAGAAGCTTATAGTTTGATCCAGTCTTTCATCGACGAGAACGGCGTCATCGTTCACCACCGCCGCAAGATTAAGCCCACTCACGTCGAGCGCGCCTACTGGGGCGATGGGCAAGGCGAGTCGCTTCAAACAGTCGCGCCCAGCACGACTTTCCCTGACGTCAACATTGGTGGCCTCAACTGCTGGGAGCACACCCAGACTCTCTTGCGGTACTACGAGTATGAGCAGAATGTTGATCTGCACGTGTCCAGCTGGCCGCCGATTTGGCCGCAACCCCTTCTGCCGAACGGCGAGCAGAGTCCCGACTGGCCGGCTCATATTACGGACGAGATGTGTCTGCGGTTCTCACAGATTGTCGCCCTCGAGGGCACCTGCTTCGTCATGGTGAGCACGCAGATTGTTCGCGAGGAATCAAAGAAGCGCTGCCGGATCGACAAGTTCGACTACGCCAGCGCCGTCCAGCAGGGCGACGGCGGCGGCTTCAGCATGATCTACTCACCTTGGGGCCAGGAGCTTGCGAAGCGTCTGCCGCCTGGCGAGGAGGGCATCCTGTACGCCGACGTTGATCTCGCGGAGAAGACCAAGGCGAAGCAGAACCTGGACATCGTTGGGCACTACTGCCGGCCTGACCAGTTGAGCCTCCGTGTCAACAAGTACCCCGCCAGGCCCGTTCACTACGCGGCGGACCCTTGAGGACCTCAAAGAGTCGTCCTGATAGCCGGTCCGGGCGGACCTGTCATGTTCGCTCGAGTGAGGGGTGGTGCTGATCGGGATGCCAAATCCAAGCTTTCCAGCAGGGACAAGCCTAGTCCAGGGTCTTGATAAGCGGATCGGCCGATTGGCCTCGTCCTGATTGCCCCTCAGCGCTGCCGTCAAAACTAGCCTAGTACAATAATCCAACCCACATTAGTGTCTCTTGATGGGCAATCAGTATAACATGACGGGTCGCTGCGGCGGGTTCAACTGTGCGGAGTCGTGATTGATTCCTCGCGCTCTCAACATCATGTTCGTTCATCGTATGCTTCACATGTGGTTGTTGAGCTGATCCTCATGACCCGATGGCGAGGGCTCCAGCGTCCTCTCAGCTAAGCGACGAGAAAAAGAGGCAACGGGTTTCGCTCGCATGTCTCACTTGCCGAAGCAAGCACATTCGAGTAAGGCGCCAGCAGCCGGAGATACCCAAGATGCCTTCAAGTACCTGGCAAAGGTCTTTCGCTGACCCCAGCGCGGATGAAGTGCGATGGCGTACAGCCAGTCTGCGGCTTCTGTCAGCGGAATAGGACTGAGTGTAATTTTGCGCACGAGGAGAACAAGCGCAGGTCCGTGTGCAGCTCAGGAGATCGTACTCCTCATCTGGTGTGCTGACAAGTTTATGTTCGACCCATCTTCCAGACCTCCGAGCAAGAAGTTTGTTGAATCGCTGCAAGCGAGGATACGTCACCTCGAAGAGCAGCTAGCAGCAGCCGAGTCTCGAGCAACTGCCGAAGTTCCATCTTGTGACACCATCAACGACACCACAGACGTCCAGTCGGATCTCACTGCGCCCAACGAAGATGGAGAGGACCCCCTTTCCAACATCACTGCCCTAGTGGGACGCCTCAACGTCGCAGACGACGGCCAACTCCATTACTTCGGGTCACAAAGCTCATACAATCTCCTCAAAAAGCATGCCGATGATGTGGCCTCTCTGGAGCCGTCTTTGAAAATGCAAAGACAGGGCTTAGCTGCCGCTGCGCAGCTCGACAAACTCGTCGCCATCCCCGCTGAGCTTCAGCAGCACCTCCTAGAGCTCTACTGGCAGTGGCAGAATCCTTGGAACTATGTGATCCACAAGGGCGCCTTCATGAAGAGCTTTAGAGGTGAGGATGATGGCCGACACTGTTCTCCTCTTCTGCTGTCCTCCATCTTCGCTATTGCCGCTAGATATTCGGATCGAGCCGAACTGCGTTCGATACCGGATGATCCAAGCACGGCTGGTGACGCCTTTTGTGACCAAGCCAAGATTCTGCTTCTTTATGAAAGCGAGGCGCCAACCATCACTACGGTCCAGGCCGCGTGCATCTTGGCGCTTCGCATCATGTCAGATGGCAAGGAAGCTCTCGGCTGGCTCTATGCAGGTATGTTGTGCGAGTGACTTATATAGCACGGCGAGACGTCGATCACAAGGACTGATAATATGCAAAAGGCAATGCTACGAGAATGGCTCACAACCTTGGCCTCCATGTTGATCTGTCCGATTGGACGTCCAATACGCCCATGTCCCCAGAGGAAGTTGAGGCGAGAAAGGTCACATGGTGGGGGTGCTATGTGGTAGACAAGTGAGTCTGCTCTCCTTCGGCTCGCTTTGTTGAGTACCTTCGCTGATCATCCAGACTCTTCGCCCTCGGTCTGGGACGCCCTAGCAGTACCCCCAAAATGAGTATCACCTGTTCCAAGCTCAGAACTGACGGTGACGAAGAATACACACCCTGGGTGCCTCCATACACTTCGTCCGCTGGACTTTCATCCTTAGGTGTTCACTCTCGCATTCCATCAAATGCTTCTCATCTCTCGGACACAATGACGATTGCCTGCGAGGCAATGGACGCCATGTACGAACCACGCTCAAACGCACGCTTGCATGTCTGACGTGTTCCAGTTATGCTCCAAATAGCAAGCTTTCGTCCCATGAAATGGAGGTCATCGTTACGAAGGCAGACGTGGAGTTGAGGTCACATTACGGAGCGTTGCCCACTTACCTCCGGCTGACTGCTTCAACGCAAACGCCTATGCTGCCTCATGTTTGTCTTTATCAGTGGGTCCACCAAATGCTGTCTATTTGTCTCGGCGACAAGTGGAACGACCTCGTCGTGGTACGGCAAAGGTGCTGACGGGTATGCACAGCGTGCAGTATCATGCACATCTAATCCTCCTTCACAGGCCTCTTATGCAAAGACGAAACAGAACTATACGAAGGGCTAGTGACAATACTGTAGACCATGAGCCTGCCACCAGCACTCACGGGGGCGAAGACAACGAGCATGCAGCAGCGTGTAGACATTCCGCGACAGAAATCACAAGGCTGCTTCGACTATACAAGCAGCATTATACTCTGGTATGTCATCTGCACCACCCGTGGCACCCCATGAAGAGGGGGACCCTCGATGAGACTGACACGATATGAAGCGCCGCATTCCCATCGCAGCCGTTCATCTATGTTTCTCCGCTGCTGTGATCCACCTCATCGACGCTCGGCCGTCAAGCCCAGCAAGACAACAGGCAATCAGACACCTACAGACATGTGTCGACGTCCTTGAAGACCTTCGGGTTCCATGGTGTATGTGGAGCGGCCGCGCAATCCGGGCCATACAGTTGCTGGCCTCAGAATGGTATCATTGCGAGGACTTGACCCAGTTACAGTCGTGCACCGAGTCCCCCAGCGCAAAAACTGGTGAGAATGGTGTGCCCACGATAGATGACGCAGCAAGAAGGGGACCTGGGCTCGGGATGCCTCCAGAGTTGGCGGGCCCAGGGAGCAGCGCCGGCCTGGTCGAGACGCCTTTTACGTACGATGCTTGCACCTCGGATCCATTCACGGATGGTCTCGTGAGGGAATGGCTGGCCGAAATAGGTTACGAAATGTAAAACATGCAAAGTGCAAATACTAAACGATAGAAATATTCTTCGCTTTACTTGAGACGCAGGCTTCAATAAGAAGACTGGAGCGCGAAGCTGTTGAACCAATATTAGGGGATTTCCTGGGACGGTGATCTCGATAGGGAATCACCGATATAGTGATCACCGTGGCCGCGGATTCATAGCTCCCAGGAGCACGTGAATCACAGCTTACGTGATCGGTGAATCAGATGGGTATATCTAATTCACGTGGGTAGTGGTAATTCAGAGAGAGAGCATCAATCACATCACAAGACTTATATCACCTACCCTATGTATTCAGAGCTCTCAGGCACAGCCAACGCAATGAATCAGGGTTCACGTAAGCAGTGAAGCCCTCTCGACAGAAGTACTACAATATTATTATCTTACGGCCTTAAGGCGAAAGTCACACTTGCTCTCGTGGAAACGTACACTTAAAAGGGTCATTAAATTATTATTTTGAGTGATCCATGAAATTTCCATTGTTCTAAAGAAGCACACTTGCAAGAGTCTGTCTACAAACAAGCTAAAGGCGCAGCGCCTAACTTTTCGCGCGTCTTTTGCTTCAGTAAGTAAGGTTTGTCAGAGGGATAAATCAAGCTTCGACTAAATCACTCTTGCAGAATAGCAATTTATTTCTCTTTTTTTTATTGGAAATGTTGTCGCTTTTATCTCTGAAGACTGCTCTCAAGAAGTCTCAGTCCATGTCGAGACTTGGCTTTCTGATCCTTCGCGCTGAGTGCCACGAGGAAGACGAGGAGAGAGAGGAACAAGCGGTCTCAGACACTGTGTAAAGGATATGAAGACGACAAGGAACCTGATTTCGAAAGTATCTATAGGTTCTGCTTAAGAGATGTTTTCGAGCTGGATTTGGTGAGAATCATGAGAGCACGTGACATAGCTTGAGGATAACAACTTGGGAATAAAACAGTAGCCTGCAGATACCAGAATCTACTATTTTGCTTTATTTGAACTAGAAAAAAGGGCTTGATTGAGTAACCTAAGCTTTTAATAAGGATGCAACCAACCATCGTCTTCAACAACTACTCACCATCGGAGAGGTTGAATTTGAGATGGCCAAGCGTTACAAGCCCCACTTCTGGCGATGAACCATTACGGAAATGACGACACAAGCCCGGGACGAAGAGAGCCAGACCTCGGCACTGCTCTCTCTATGTACCAACCTTGACTATCCTCTGCCTCGCATCTAGGAAGCAGCTGTCACGAATTTAAAGCATCGCATCGTTCACTTGGCCCATCACAAGCAACTCTGCGATCGCTTCACTCGCGTTTCATCAAAATGAACACGGTGAAGCCACAGGCCCAACCGCTGCCTTCGCTGCAGACCGCTTGGGAGCGACACACGCCGCAGCCCAACCCTGCCACCTGCCACCCCGTCTTCTTCTCGGAAAGGCTGCGAAGACCGCCCACCGTTCTCGGAGGTGTGGGCAGTTTCAGCCCTGTCGCACAGGGGTACATCTATCGCGACTCGGGGAGGGCTGACAGCGATGCTGTACCGAAGCTTTAGGAAACCCAGGAAGATCTCACTTTCGGCATGTACGGAGCGTTCTAGCCCCAGAAGCCTCCCAGCGATGAGAATGGCGGAATTCACGGCATCAACCCTCTTGCGCTCTCGGCCTTTCGCATTCATCATATATCCCAGCGTGCAAGAAGCGTAATCTTTGCAGGAGTGCGCAATGAGACGGGATGATTTGCTCCCACCTGGAACAAGTCCTTGCCACCTGCTTGGACACAGTCTTGAGTCATTCGACATCAAGGTCAAAGTCATTGGCATCAGCCTCTAGATCCCAAGGAGTGGGCGTCTGGGAGCTTGAGCTCCTTCAGTCAACCCAGGCATTTATCGGATGGTCAATGGTGATGATGACAACGGGCAAGGAGTCTTTCAAGCAAGATCTGGACTAAGCAGCACATGAAACTTTGGTATATACCCATCTTGTACTGGCAACAATACGTAGCGGTCAGAACTATTCCCTGTGGCGCTTTCCAACACCGCCAATTTTCGTGAAAAAAAAAGTATACTCGATAGTTAGTGCTTCGATCACCATGTGCAGCCTGGGATGTTATGCGCTACTGAAGATAGGAGCTATGCGCGTAGGTCTGTGAGAGACTACAAGGACAATTGGGGGTACTCGATTTCCGTCGAAAAGTGCGCCTTTGACAAAAGAAAAGAACGACGCTCGTGAGGCCAATTGAGCCGACGAGGCCAGGGTAGTGTACCATGTTACAAGCGCGAAACAAACACACACTCAGCGTGCGATCGCCATGCTGTCAAATTCCAAATGACTTTGCCCCAAAAAACAACCAGTCTGCCGCCTCGAGCTTCCCGTTTTACCCCCGCACGGCAATCACTATGACCGACAGGATGAGGATGATGACCAGCGCCAGCAGCGCCATGAGCTTGACGTTCTTCCACCACATCTTCCTCTTAAGACCCCGGCTGCGAACGCGGAACTCGCGCGCGCTTCCGCCCAGACGATCGGTCTTGTCGACGAGGAGGTCGATGCGCTCGCCGCGCTCGAGCAGCCCCTCAATGTTGCGCGTCATGATGCCCCTGACATCATCGATCTCGCGCTGGACGTTGTTGATGGCGTCGTCCTTGCCGCCGGACGTGGTGCCGTACTCGACCATGAGGCTCTTGAGCTCGCCATTGAAGGATGCGGCGCCGTAGTTGGGAAGATCGGCGTAGTCGGTCGTCTCAGGCGTCAGGCGGTCGAGGAAGCGGCGGCGGATCTCGAAGAGGAAGCCAAAGGGGATACGGCGGCCCAGGCTGGCGTCGGCGATGACGAGGAACGTCAGGCCGCCTGCCCCGGATGAAGGGTGGTCGGGGTGGTCAGACGGGGATTCGGCAATGTAGTGGATGTGGTGGGTGCCGTGGGTGTAGGTTAGCTTTTGGCTGGTCGAGTGCTCGATCTTGGGGAGGATGAGGGAGGCGAGGGACGACGTCTGGGAGGAAGCGGAAGTTGTGCATTCGGTAAGAATAGTATTATTGTGCGCGATGCAGGAGCTTGGCCTTGTTAGCAGACTGGAAGGGGGTCAGCGGACAAATGATTGCCATACTAAAGTAGCGGCGTCGCTGGTGATGAGGAGGAAGCCATCTTTGGGAGGAGTCGCACGCTTGCGTGCAGTATGTCGGTCCTGGGGACGTGGACAGAGTTTGTCACTTGGAGCGAAACAATTACTGCGCTTGAGGGCTGCGCAAGGGTTGATTGTTGGGTAGATCGGCAGTGTAAGGGCAGTGAGGCGTGTGGTGTTGATGGGCGATCCACGCCAGCGCACGATGAATGCGTGATGACGACCTACCGATGCTGGCTTGCCAAGACGCATGTCGGGTCAAGCCCCACTCTGGCCTGCCTTGAGCCTGATGACGCAGTTATCGATAACGCGCGCTCTCGATAGATGCTTAACAGATCCAAAATTTATGACCAGGGGAAAGCGAATCGCGACTGGACGTGTCTCGACGCCAGACTCTGTGCGTGGGTGAAAGGGACCAATTCACAAGACAAACAACTGAAGTCTCGGAAATGAGGTGTCAGTCTCCCATTAGACCGCCATGAAGTCAGTCTTGCGAGCCGTTGCCACGCGTGCAACGTGCAGCAAACCTGCCTTTCGCCATGGCTTTGCGACCACCTGCCGAGCGCCATTCCGGGTGAGTCGTGATATGCGTTGGATATCTTCAACGATGGCTGCTGATTCGCGATAGGAGGCCGCTGTGTACAATAGGAAAGGCGGTGTCAGCGCCGCTGCGTCGAAGAACAAGAAACGATACGAAGTCTTCCGGTCTATGGTCATAACACAGTTCAACAATGTTCTCGACGAATTCGGCAACTGGTCCGAATCCAACCAAGAACTTCGAAGCTTCGGCGTGCGTAGTGAACATGGACTGGCAAACGAAGCCGCACTCTTTCGAAAGGCCATCAGCGATGCCATAGCGATGGCTACGAACGGCAACGTCGCCAGGACGACAAATCCTCTCTTCTGGTCGCTGCGGGATGCTTTCATCCGAGGAGACGTCAAGGGGTTAACGTCGGAGATTCGGTACTCCTTCCAAAGCTTCATGATGCGGAGCCGCATGTCGGCGGATGTGACGAAGAGACAGAAGCAGATGGCTGACTTCCGCTACCCAATGGAATGGTTCCCGGCAACAAGAGCGTTGCAGCGGACAATACATCTCCACGTGGGCCCGACAAACTCTGGCAAAACATACCATGCGCTCAAGGCGCTGGAAAACGCCAAGTCGGGTATATACGGCGGCCCCTTGCGTTTGTTGGCCCACGAGGTATACGCTCGCTTCACCGCCAAGGGAAAGCCATGTGCCATGGTCACTGGCGAAGAGCAGCGGATTCCTGAGGGTGTCGACAACTACTTCATCAGCTGCACGGTCGAGATGACGCCGCTGAACCGTCTGGTAGATGTAGCCGTGATCGACGAGATCCAAATGATAGGTGATCCGGAACGCGGTTGGGCCTGGACACAGGCTCTCCTCGGCGTCATGGCCAAGGAGGTCCACCTCTGCGGCGAAGAGCGAGCAGTGGACCTTGTCAAGTCTATTTGTTCCGCCCTCGGCGACAAATGTGTGGTGCACAGGTACGAGAGGTTAAGTCCGCTTCAAACCATGAAGAAGAGTCTCAAGGGAGATTTGTCCAAACTGGAGAAGGGTGACGCCGTCGTCGCTTTCAGCCGAGTTGGCCTGCACGGTCTGAAGAAAGCCATCGAAGAGAAGACTGGAAAACGTTGCGCCATTGTCTATGGCTCTCTACCCCCTGAAACAAGGGCCCAGCAAGCGGCGCTCTTTAACGACCCTGACAACGAGTACGACTTCCTAGTGGCAAGTGATGCTATTGGCATGGGCTTGAATTTGGAAGTAAAGCGGATCATCTTCGAAACAGCAGCCAAGTTTGATGGTGTTAACTTCCGTGGTCTGTCAACGTCGGAGATCAAGCAGATTGGCGGCCGCGCTGGCCGATTCAGGTCAGCCCGCCAAGCAGCGACATCTGCTGACGGCGCCGAGACCCTGGTCGAGAAAAAGAATCCAGGCCTAGTTACAACACTGGACGCTCTTGATCTTCCCCGAGTCCAGGAAGCATTCACGCAACAGGCCGAACCACTGGAGGCTGCTTACATCAACCCTCCGGCATTTATCTTAGAACGGTTCTCAGAGTACCTGCCCCCTGACACGCCATTATCGTTCATGCTGCTGCGTATCCGTGAGCTGGCCAGGGTGTCGCCGATGTTTCTGGTCGATATTTCGAGCGACGCTCTCCGCGTAGCCGATATCATCCAGGAGTTTCCCCTGACCATTCACGAACGCCTCTCCATCCTCAACGCCCCCGTCCAGCTCAACGAACCCAGCGTTGTCCACCTGGTGCAGGCAGCCGCCAACTGTCTTGCCACGCGCCAGGGCGGTGCCCTCTACGACATGCAGGAAATTGACCTGGAAATCCTCGACGCGACGATCGCCGACTTTGACGGGGACGGCCGCCGCTACCTCCGCGCCATCGAGGTTCTCCACCACTCGGTCACGCTCTACCTCTGGCTGAGCTACCGCTTCCCCAACGTCTTCTCGAGCCAGGCGCTGGCGTTCCACGTCAAGGAACTCGTGCAGGCCAAGATTGAGCACCACCTGGACACGAATGTTTCGTTCCGAGCCGGGCAGCATGAGGCGATGCTTGCGAAGCGGCGCAAGGAGATCGACAAGCGTGAGCGCGAGCAGCAGCGGGTGTTTGGTGAGGCAAACAAAAAGGCCGCGATGGCTGGTGAGGAGGGGGCTGGGAAGTGGAATGAACCGGGACACGAGGAGCCGCTTGTGGAGGACAAAACAGAGTACGAGCAACTGGAAGAAGCTCGCCGCTAGATGCGAGGCGCTTCTGGCAAGAGTCCAGATTATGGGCCGAGTGTACAACAGTGTAAGATGCTTGGATGCACATTGGGATCATGTACAGCATAGATGGGCTAGGCGCGCTTCGTTGATTAAGCAGGACCATCAGAAGCCATGTACAAAACACAACTCAAAGAAGAAACATCAACTCAAGGCAAAAAGTCACCAAGCCAGCTAAAGACGAATCAAACATCCGGCGCCTTTATCAATTTTACCTTGAAATAGGTAGCTTGCTGGCAGACAAGATGAGAGGCACCATCGATAGGTAGGTAGGTAGGTAGATATCTTAGCTAGTACCAGTGCCAGCCAGGCAAGGGTCAAGCATAACGTCACCGCTGCAGGGGCCAAGGCAGCTACCGACCTACCCCACCATCCAACACCGCGGGGCACCTCAACTTCAGAGCTACCTACGCTTTCCCGCAACACCCTGCAACTCCAACATTTCGCATCAATCCATCGCGAACCTCTACCGCGTCACACTTCACAGCCGGAAAGACCTCTCACCACCGCGCCGCATCCGCGATCAAACAGCCCAGCATGGCCACCCCGAACCCCGACCCGCCGTCGACAGCCCCGGCCTTCATCCCCCTCGAGGCGAACCCTCAACTCATGACCACACTCCTCCACAAGCTCGGCCTCTCCTCCGCCCTCCAGATCCACGACGTCTACTCCCTCACAGACCCCGACCTCCTCGCCTTCATCCCCCGCCCCGCGCTCGCCCTGCTCCTCGTCTTCCCCGTCTCAGCAACCTACGAGTCCCACCGCCTCGCCGAGGACGCTCTGCTCGACGACTACAAGGGCCACGGCGACGGCGCCCCCGTCGTCTGGTTCCGTCAGACCATCCGCAACGCCTGCGGCCTCATGGGTCTCCTGCACGCCGTGGCCAACGGGCCGGCGCGGGACTACATCGGTCCGTCCTCCCGCCTGTTCCAGCCAGCCCAGCGTCTTCCCCTAACCCCCCCCCTCCCCCCGTTCGCCGCACCTGACGGACAGATTTCCGCTAACGCGCAGCAGAGGCCTCCTCCGACCTCGACACCCTCCTCCAGCAAGCCTTGCCCCTACACCCCGCCGAGCGCGCCGCCCTGCTGGAGAAGAGCACGGCGCTCGCCAACGCGCACCGCAGCGCCGCGTCACAGGGCGACACGTCGGCGCCCGAGGCCACGGATGACGTCGACCTGCACTACGTCTGCTTTGTCAAGACGACCGACGGGGCGTTCTGGGAGCTCGACGGACGGAGAAAGGGCCCGTTGCAGAGGGGCCAACTCGAGGAGAGCGAAGATGTCTTGAGCACGAAGGCGCTGACGCTGGGCCCGCTCAAGTTCCTCGAGCGGGAGGGGGCTGATTTGCGGTTCAGTGCCGTTGCTCTGGCGGGGGCTACTGACTAGGGGTTGCAGAGGACCGAAAGTAGCGGGCGATGCCTTGAATGAATAACGAGTGAGAATTCTATTAGGGCCAATAATACAGTCTATGGAATACCTGATAACAAGGAGCTACGGTTGGCGTCTCAGCTGTAGTGAGATCTAGGAACCTGAAGCAAGCCATAATTGATACAGCACCCGCGCGGCCTCATCTTCTTCCTCATCTGCATTTTTGATGGGACCAGGTGTCGTGGTAGGCTCTTCAGTCTCGGTCGCCGGCTGAGTTGTCTCAACTGCTTCCTTAGACACGTGAGATTGGTGAGACCCCTTCAATTGCCCCTGATCAAAGGACGCCGCATGGTGCGCAGATGAGCAAGACGATGGCGCAGAATCCGCAGCCGCAGCCGATGAGCAGACTCTCTGTGATGTCTTTGACCTTCTCCGATGAAGACAAGTTGGCACGCCGCTCTTTTCGCTGGTTGTGGGCATCGCGGATTCGTTGCTTGAGGGGCGGCTGGTGCCTGTCTGGGAGCTTTGGGCTGTTATCCGCGACTGGGTTGGGTACCGGGTTCGCGTCTGCGAGTTTTCTGTTGCGGACGGGGTTCTCGGAGGGCTTCTCGGCTGGAGTCGGGGCTGGGTTCGGCTGGGGGACGGGCTTCCGTTCATTGCTGTTCAGCTTGGCCTTGATATCGTGGGCCTGCTTGTTGACGTATGCGGCAGACTTGTCGAAGGACTTGCGCGTCGGGAGCCTTGTGCTGTTGATGCTTTCGCTGATGCTGCCTGGCCGGGCTTTCGAACCTGACGGGTTGGATCCCCCGTGCGGTTGAGGGTGTGCCTCTGGGACAACCTTTTCGGGCCAGGAGCTTGGGGGCTGGACACGTGGTGGCTGCTGGGACGTCAGAGCCGCCGGGTCCGGAGGTGTGAGGTCAAAGGTCACTGTCGGTTTAGCCGTTGATTTTCCCTTGGGAGTATCGATCGGAACGTTGTGCAGAGATGGAGGAGGAGAGAGTGTGCACTCGAGAGCAAGTATATCCAGTTGACCTTTAGCTTGGTCTTCGTGAATGGATGCCGGCGGCGAGAGAGTGCACTCTGGTTGAGCCATGGAGAACACGGTGATGTCGAAAGCTGGTGGCCCACGAAGTAGATACTCGTATGGTGCGAGGGAGATGCTCAAGAGTTGGCGAAATTTAGGGACGATGGAATCAACAAGGTGGACTGTCACGGCAAAAAGCATCCGCAGCAAGTGAACCTATGTACTTGTGTACGATGAAGCTGGCAGAAGGAAGCACCATGTGTGCCAGTCTTCGCCGAGGTCAGTGCCTGCGGATCTGGAGGACGTCAAAGCTGCCTGAGTATGGCTCCAGGGCTCGACAAAATGTGACTTCCAAAAACGATCAAGAGCATGGCGAGCCGCCACTCTCGATCATTTTACAAGAGCACATGGGAATATGAAAAGGAAAGAGGCAGGCGCACCCCCGTGGACACCTCAAAGTGGCCAGAAGGACCTTCCCCTGCGGGCTCTTCCCATTGTATTCCAAGTAAGGTAGCGAGGCCTGTCCGTTCGCCATTGAACAGTCGGTACTTGCCGGACGACATCTGGTGACCAAACAGACCCCCTGCCGTCAAGCAACGATGGCAGGCGACGTGCCGAACGATGGCGGCGTAGAGTGGCATCTCAGGGCGCCTACCATCTACCTTAGGTGCCTACCTAGGTACCTAGGTAGGTAGGTAGGCATGGACTGGTAGAGGTCATGGGCGCTGGATATGAATGGAAAGGGTCGGTGTGAAACGAATGCGTCGCGAGCCCAAAATCGGCTCCCTCGACATCAATGCCGAGCAAAACGTAAAGCTGCAAGAGTAGCTTTTCATGGCGTTGAGGTTAAGGCCCTTGGCGTGGAGTAATGTCTTGTTTCACCTTGATTCACCGCCACCAGAGTAAGTACCCCGCGCACGTTCCCTTGAACCTCTGGCTCCCGCTCCCGCTCCCGCACCAGAGAGCCAACCCGCTGAACCTGACCTGGCCTAAGCAGTTCTCGCAATCTGGTTACTATTCCCAACGACGCCCGTCTTTTCTTCGCAAGAACCCGGATACTCACAAAGTACCCGTACCGGCCGGTGCAGTCTCCAACTCCGTCTTTCATTCGTCCGTCACCTCTGTGGAGGCCCCGACCGCCGGGCCAGTAGAGGGGCAGCGACTCTCGAGAGCGAACGCAACCGCTGCCAGCATCTCACCAGCCATACTCAGCTTAGACTGCTGTGTCTGACCTGAGCCCTCGTACTTCCTAGGTGAAGAAGTCTCGCCCTTTGAGACGTGGCCCCCCACCAACCGTCATCATGTCAACTTCTTCTACCTCGGAGACGTTGCCCGTGTGGCTCAACCCCGCATATTCGCGGCAAATTGTCAAGGGCAACCTCATGACCCTGAGTGCGAGACCAAAGACTGTCGAGCAGGGCGAGTGGATAGCACACCACGGTCAGTCGTCTGTGGAGCGCATTCAACGTATCCCCGTTAACCTGTTCTCAGTCGTCGAGCACTATCGGAATCTATGGAACTTCGTCCGTGTTATTCATGAGAAGGAGGAGGACGGCACCACTATTTGCAATGTCAACACCTGCCCCAAAATGTCGGCAGGGCCGTATGTTGAATGCCCCCTACCTCGGCTGCTACCAGGGCTGCCCAGTCATCACCAGCACTGACCTTCCTTCAGGAACCATTCCTACACCTGGCTCAACAACCGCTACCAGCCCGTTGAGCTCCCTGCACACGAGTACATGACCTTGATGCAGCGCTGGATCGGCGGCAAGATCAACGACACCAACCTCTTCCCTACCGATCCGAACGGCGTCTCGTACGCGCCCAACCCCTCTCTGACCAGCAGCTCCAGCACGTCCTCGCTGGCTGACCCTGCTTCGGACGCCGGCGCTCCTCCGGACGAGGACTGGGTCGGTCGCCGCAGCGGCTTCCCCAAGGAGTTCGCCGGCGTGTGTAGGACCATTTTCCTCCAAATGTTCCGTGTGTACGCGCATCTCTATCACAACCACTTCGTCGACCCGCTCTACCACCTCAACCTGGAGAAGCAGCTCAACAGCTGCTTCAGCCACTTTGTGCTGACGGCCACCGCCTTGGACCTGTTGATGAAGGAAGATCTCGAGCCCATGCAGGGGCTCGTGGACCTGTGGGCGGCGAGCGGTACCTTTCCGCCCGAGAGCAAGGCCTACCAATATGCAAACCTCGAGAATGGAAACAGGATTTGGAAACTGGCGGCCTTTTGAGCATGTCGCCATCGCATCCAGAGATCGCCCAACGCGAGACCCGCTCGGCGGAAGACAAGCTTGATACGAAGGGAAATGGAAACCAACGGGCCAGAAGAGAAAGTGAGGCATGGATAGCCGGGCAGAACTCAACTTGAGTCGGAATAATCAACAGCAGTGGGCTGCTGTACTGCAGACCTCAAAGATCATAAGCAAGCAGCAAGCGAAGTGATTATCTCAAACTGAGAGAGATCTGGTAATGAAAGGAAACACGCCGTTGACCAAACGTTCTTGTTGCTACAGTACACGGCACGATTTTTAAGGAAAGCCTTGATGAAACCGTACATCCCATGCTACCCGTCACTGCAGGTCCTATTGACAAAACACTGAGTCTCACCCAGCATGTTCGACGAGGAGAAAAGCGATGGGGTACAAAAAGTATCGGGCGACCTCGTTGTAAGCACATGTTCCGAACCAGGGAATCGAACCCTGAGCCTGACGGTGAGAGCGTCAAATGTTAGCCATTACACCAGTTCGGATGTTGTTGAAATCGCTCAAAGCCTAGGCATCTAGATAGAAATTGTTATTGTTGCCGAAAATTTTCGTTTGTTGCCTCTCCGTGATGCACTCGGATAAGTACATGACCCGAATAGCGCCCTGTTTGCTGCAAGACGTCTCATGTCTCGGAGCCGAGCACTGTAACCATACCTTGCTAGACGAATCGTCTCGCGTCCGGCAAGGAACAAACTCAAATGCAGTATTGGCAGACTGCCTGTCAACGTGACAAGTCTGACCGTTCCGCTGGACTCCGCCGGGCCATGTCGCGCACTGACCAGTGCCGTCGCTTGTCTCTGATACTGGCGTCCCAGCTTCTCGACTCAGCAGTGCGACAATGGCCTTCAGCTAACTCCTCGGCACGGCATCTCCTTATCAGCAGCCACCGAAAAGCCCATCGTTCGTCATAGACCTTGCCGACGGCCACCTTCGAGGCTCATTTCATTTCCTTGACGGTCAGCCCGTTGATGGGACCGGGGGGACCACCAACAGACACGAACCAGGGGGGGGTGGAGGGGTTGTCTGCGCGCTGTGGGCGATCTGCCGCCCACGACGCATCATCGCCAATCCGGAACTCCAACGGTCAGCGAAAGCTGGGTCGATATTTCGGAGGATTGACAGGCGGGGGGGAATGACCAGGGCCCAGCCCCCCCCTCCCCCCTCCCCCCTCCCTATACGGGAGAAAGCTGCAAACGAAACAAACCGATCGACGACATCCACCGTTGCATCGACTGTCGGTGATCGATAAATCCCTTTGCAGGCTGAGCAGTATCCAACAAAAATAAAAGCAAGCAATACCACCGTGGGGTGGCTGGTGGACACAACCCTTTCTGCAGCAGCGGCCCCCGTGGCCTGTCTCCTGCAGAGAGATGCAGGCAGACGCGACACATCGACTGACGAACGGCACATGCGCAACCTGCCTACGGTAACTCCCTGCAGTAACGTGCATCGTAACCGACCTTCTTCATCTCGCCGACATGCACCATCGCCACACGCCGGTCGGCACCACTGCAGGAACACATTGCTCTTCTCCACGAGCACGACGTACCTTTTGGTCCCTAAGCTTGTCTCGTCTGACTCCAACCGAGGCCCAGCTCCATTCCATAGCGGCCCTCCCATCACCTTATGGCCCAGGCCAAGGCTCAGCAACCCCCCAGGATGCATCGCTCCGCAAAAGCAACAGTCCCAAGCACTAACGAGGATCCGGCACATGATTGGGGAGCCGCTCCTGTCTTCGTCGTCGCGCTACCTCTCTAGCTTCAGCCGCTACATCTGAGACCGGAAGAAAAAGAAATTGGTACTGGCAAATGGGCTTGGCCCTTCAGCTGGCGCGCTCCCTTGTTCTGGCTGCTGTTGGTAGTCCCCTGGTCGTTTTTCGGCCTGCTCGCTCTGCTCCGATCTCTCCAAGCCTCCTGGATCATGTTTGTGCCGTCTCAAGCATCTGACTGGCTCGACGCATCCGCCACCTGTCGCACTGACTTGCTTCTTTGCATCGCTCAACAGGGACAATCCTGGACTGCGGTTTCTTTACAGCACTATGGGACTATGGAGTGGCCTTGGTCGATTCCAACGCCCTGTCGACCATCGGCCGATAGCCGATTGCCCTAATTTTCCAATATGCGCAGAGACCAACGCATGGAGAGACGCAGGGACGACATCCAATATGACGACTTGCGTACGTTTGGCCCAGAACGAGCAGAAGGCGGGACAGCCCAGCCATCGGCCAGCTGAGGTAGCATACGAAGTATGTCTGGTTTCTTTGTCCCGCCCTCCACCCTCGCACGGCCGCCTTACACGGCATGGTCTCTGTTTAGCCTCTGGTCCTGAATCGTCTGCCGTCCACCTGCCCCCCCTCAACATGCCTGGTCTCCCACCACTACCTGTCGTCGAAACGTGGCAGTGGAGGTCTGTTCCTGCCTGAGCACCAAGAAAGAAACAGGAACCAGACGTCGCTTACCGTGGAGAAGCTCGACTCGGGGTCCGCACACACGCTCTAGCCCGCTCCCCTATGTCTGGCTTGCTCCGTATTGGTCGATGATGTGCGAGAGCGCACGTTCAATTCGAATGCTTGTGCCAGCCAGAAGCATTTCACCTTGCAAGGTTATCTTGGTCGTCGCCTCGCCCACTTTCCTGCAAACGGCAGGCGAGCGTCGGTCGGCGGACAAAGAACCCGGCTTGCAGATTTCCTCCCGTGGAGCCTGTCATGACTGCGCAGTCAATCCTTTCTTTCTCAGGAACGGGATGCATTGCTTGTGCCGCACAGTTCCCTCCTACCCCTTCATGACCGCATGCCAACCCTCTCCCGTACGCATTTGATACGCCTTGACTTGCATGGCTTGTGACGATTTGCTGCCTCTCTCTGGTTCGATGAACGATTCTTCTTTTCGTTGTGGAAATCAACCCCCGTACCACGGGACTTTTGCCTTCGAGTCCATGACGACCTCCTCAGCCTTAAACCACACCTGTACTAGTCCTCACCAGGATCGCTACTGTACCGATCTGTACAACGCAAGAGCCGGAGTCTACTTCCTACAGAGACACGGCACCGGGTCGCCCTAGCCCCTCGTACTCTACCCCATATGCGATTCATACCCACCCCTCCCGTCTGAACTACTGTCTCTCCTGGTTGCTGAAGACCCCTTCCCCTCCCACCTTTTTTGGACCCGTTGTCTCCTGCAACATCCAGACACTGCTCGAAACCCCATTGCGCTGGCTGCTGTGTCGGCGCAGCAAGGTCGCCAACTCAACAAATACAAATAGACAAAACACCAGCAGCGTACCCGAGTACTGTTCGTTTGTTGCTTTGACTTCGTCGCCACGGCCGCATAGGCCGGTAGACCTTCGTCATCATGGGTCTTCTCAGCTTTCTTTCTTCGCGAAAATCGTTCGAACGATCGTCACGACCATCTTCCAGCCTTCAAGGCCAAGCCTACCATGCTACGACGCCGTCGTCACCGCCTCTTCGAGGTATAGTACTCTTTCCAACATGTCTCGTTCTCATGTTGACTGGATGATGAACAGGGACGTATCCAATGATCAGAAATGGAGCAGCAGCAGCATCCCGCGAGCGCCTGCAACGGCCTCGCCAGCAGCCCCAGCAACGCTTGCCATCCCCGGATAGTGATTCGGATGGTGGCGCACCCGCACCATTTGTGCCACGCTTTCGAGATATTGACTTTGAGAGGCCAAGAACTGCCCCCAACGCACCAGCAAGCCTGGCAAAGCCAAGTCCTCAAAGACGAAGAAACTCTCTCATGAAGGCGCCCCCTGTATCTTTCCGGAAACCCAGAACGGACTCTACTTATTCAAACAAGACGCCCCTGATCAGCTCGAAACGCCTGTCTGGCACGTCCCTGCACAATAATCTGCAAGCGCCATCCGCCCCCTTCTCTCGTGCTCGAACCAATTCTCTGCTCACCATGAACACGGGCAAGGGCTATGTTGACCTGATAGATGCGCAGTCGCAGTATGTGCCTCTGCATTTCCAGACAAGGATCAAGGCCGAAGGAGCAAGAGACTACGGCGAGGATGTTGCCGACAGAAACCTCGGCGAGAACGGCTTCGATTTGACCTCACCACAGGCCCAAGCCTTTTATGCGCTGACAGGAACCAATCCGTGCGAGCCACCAGACAGCTACCCTCCACCCATCTGGACGAGCACCTTTGGTGACAATGGACGACCTTTCCAGCCACAAGCGCCGTACAATTACCCTCGAAGCACCACTAGACGCTCATCTCACCATGACTTGGTCAATCCGCTCCTCCAGAATCCCCCCTTTCCTTCCTCGTCAGAGTATTCAAGTACAAACGAGCTCTCCACTTCAAGACTCAGCCTCCACATGTCACAGCCCAACCGTGTGGATAGGCGGCAGTCTCTAAGCTCATACATCCCCACTGCTCCGACATCGCCCTATACAGAAACGGCACCAAGACCCAAGAGCATGCACAAACCAACGCGAAGTGCCAACCAGCTTGTGAGCAAGGAACAGCGTTCGAGTTTCCGCTCGTCGACAAGCAGCGGCCTGGGCATTTATTCTCATCTGCTGCCGCAAATGCAGCCTGAACCACCAGCTCTGTCTGCGCCATTTGCACGAGACTCGGTCATGCTGGCGAAGACGAATTATTCTCTGCCGGGCAGCTCGAAGACGAGCAGAAAGACGCACCGTCGCAGGATGGACGACATGCGCTATTCTACCCATGAGGACGTGTTTCGACATGTCGACTATGCAGGGGATCGAGACGAATATCCCAGGCCCAGTGATGCCTCGCTCTTTGTCTCACCGCTGCGGTTGAACAAGTCCCAAAACCACAAGACCGATGACGGATACGATTCACCAGATGAAAGCGACGACTGGGTTGATCATTATGAGCTTCCGACCGCCGCCAACCCCCCGGTGTCCCTGCCTCGTCAGTAGTTCCCAGAATGTTGTTCCTGACCATAAAGTTGACATGCCACAGAATCCAAGCAAACCGTCCGCCCCCCGAGGAAAAGCATTGAGGGCGCTTACCAGCGAGCGAAAAGCCTTGGCCCTCTTCATGGACGCATCAGGCTCGACGAAATTTATGAGCACATCCCAGTCCGAACCAGTAGCCTCAACCAATGGTCGGTATCGTCAAACACGCCCACAATATCCAGCACAAGCTCGATACGCTACACGAGACCAATGTCTCGTCACACGCCGAACACGTCTATTGACCTGCCCGTCATATCACCGAAGAACGTGAGCCGCAGTGTCGTGTCTCGTGGCAGCAATCCTGACGACGTGAGCTCGTACCACACGGCCCTCAACAGTACGGCGCACACGCCGATCATATCGCCAGTGCGGGTCGACGCCAACTTTAACATTGACGACCAAATTTCTTCGGACGATGACGTCGATGCCGATTCATTCATCAGCCGGAAGGAAGACATGGGCGAGCGCGAACAAGGCCTTCTGTTCCGAAATACGGGGTACGGAGGTGACGGACTCCAGCTCCCTGGTCTACTCGACAGCATCCCCGCGGCGCCGCCCGTTCCGCAGGCCGTGCACCCAATGCGCCACTCCCGCAGTGCGCCGCTCGCGGTTCTGACTGACATCAGCAGCGGTCGGAGACTGACGCTTGGTGCGAACAACCACGAGCAGGAATACACCACAGACAACGCCGTCCATGACGAGATGCCAGAGATGCCAGACGAGCAGCAGGCGAGTCTGCCACGAGAAGACCTGGCGCCGGGACGACGAGGGATGAAGAGGATTTCCGCCCTGGGGGCCATACACCAGGAGGAGAGCGTGCCGAAAGTCATCGGCTCGCCGATTGTGGAGGAAAAGGAGGAGAAGGTAGACATCCGGGCTGCGGTGCGGCTGCGGAAGGAGACCAAGGCGAAAGAGCGCGCTGGAGGCAAGGAAGCCTACACGAGGGGACGCACGAGAACGAGGTCATTGGCTCCCCTCGATGACCGCCGGCTGGCAGGCGATGTGTAAGAGAGAATGCCTGCGAGAATTCCCTTTGTTCAACGGTCCTGGTAGAAGGAACAGGTTTTGGGGACATGGTCAGGCATGGGATAATATGGATAAGATGGTATACCCTGGAGTTTGACGGATGGACTTGGCCGCGGACTCGGCCTGGTGCGGATTACGGACTGGGAATAGAGAACAACCAACATGAACACTGGAAGCAAAGTTGCTACGAACAAAGGCTTCGATGAGGATCCAATAACGAATTGAATTTCGACTCTACGTGGTATCATGTCTATCGTGTCGCCTTCTCTCTACTCAATCTCTGTCCAGTCATTTTTTACTCAACATTCCTCGTCTAGGATATCGAACGGATTGGAAGAGACCCTCTTTGCAACCGGGACAGCTCCAGCGTCTGCCTTTCTCTTCTTTTCCTTCTTCCTCTCCTTCTCCTCACCCTTGGTCAGGGGCACGAGGGCCCTCTGCTCGACGCCCACAAACTCCGCCAAGGACTTCACCTGGCCCCTCGCGCGCATCTCATCCAGCAGAGCCGTGACGTCTTTCACAGCGGGGTACTCTTCCAACGCCGGCAGCTTCGCGAGCTCTTTTTTCAACCCGGCGAGCACAGCCCCGGAAACCGTCCCGTCGCCCGCCACAGCGTCCAGCAGCGACAGGATCTGGGACAGGATCCGCAGGGAGTAATAGCAAGCCTGCACCTGCGCCGCGAGATGGATCGTCGACCACAACGTCTCCCCCTCGGCCCGCGCCGCGAAGAACTCCCTGACCGCCGGCACGGCCTGCGCGTCGCGCCCCGCCTCGGCCGCGGCCGCCCCGTCCAGCCGCAGCGTCAGCGCCAGCAGCCCCGCCCCCCTGGCCGCCCGGGCTCCGTCTGCTTCTTCTGCAAAGCGCGCCGCGTGCTGCAGCTGGCTGAGCAGCGCCTCGGCGCGGGACTGCGGGTCGTCACACGGCAGGATCTGCTTGCCGGCGTTCGAGGCCGATTGCACGCGGCGGTACTCCCTGATCGAGGCCGCGGCGAAGGGATGCGCCGCGCGCAGCAGGGCGTAGCCCAGGCGTCGCACGTCGAGGCTCGCCTCCCAGGCGCTGGGGCGCGCGGGACAGTCCATGAGGAGGGGCAGGAAGAGCAGCGGCTCGCTGTCCGGCGCGCGGTGGCCCTCCTGGCCCTCCCCCTCTTCTTCGGGGATGCCGAGGCGGGCGCGCAGTGCGGGCGACTGTAGGACGAGCTCCGAGACGCGAGGGTCGAGAGGCGTGGCGAGGGCCGCAAAGGCCTCGGCGGCGGCGGTCGTCTGCGCGTCGTGGGCGCGGTACGGCCGCAGGAAGGTCTCGTAGGCGGCGTCCTCGGCCGCGTCGTCACCCTCGGCCGCGGCCCGCTGCTGCGCGGCCTGGAGGAGCTGGGGCAGGGACTTGTAAGGGTCCCGGCTCAGCTCGTGGGCGAAGCGCTGGATGCCTGCCGAGGTGGGGGGTAGGCGCAGGCGTTCGGCGATGGAGGCGGGGCTGTAGCGGGCGGCGATGAGACCGCGGTGGCCGTCGAGGGTGCCGGTTCGCAGGTCGCGGAAGAGGATGACGGCGCCGCGGGGACCGAGGTCGTGGACGAGGAGGTCCGAGTCGGAGGTCAAGACGCAGCCGCCGTGGTGGAGGGCATGGTCGGCGCAGTAAGCGTCTGCTTCGCCCGGGACGAGGCGGATGAGGGGTGCGTACTTCTCCGAGAGGCGCAAGCGTTCGAGGATGGCGGGAACGAGGAAAGGAGGGTGGTGAGGCGGTTCGCGACGCGCGTAGGTTGTGGGAAAGGGTGCCGGGATGAGCTCGTTTGACTCGGACAGCAGGTGAGAGGGGCAGGTTTTGGGGTTGCTGCTGTGGAGGTTCTGTAGGCGGGTTGAAGACTTGAGAAGGCGATCAAGGCGCACGGGGTATTTGGAGGCGGGAAGGTAGCCGTCAAAGTAGATGGCCGTTCTGAACGAGTCAGCACAGGACCACGAAGCGTGTATGCGTTGCGAAGGGCGAAGAATTAGGATACAAAAGGGGCTTACACTTTGGAGCCCTTGGACAGGGCATCCAGCCAGCTTATGGCGGCATCGCACAGAAGCTTGTGGGAAACCTGGCCAGCTCTGTTGCTTGAGCACAGACTGTGGATGTGATAGGCAAAGGAGGGACCATCAATGACGATCTTGATACCGGTGAGAAGAGTGTCAACACCATATGGCCCGAGATGGGTGAAGAGATGGGGGATGCCCATCTCACGAGGCTGATGACAAGGAGATGTGATGGTGAATAATCATCAGAATTTATCCATGGGATCTATGAGAAAAGTAGAAGCTCCAAGCATGGAGAGCTATGCAGGACTCATTCTCATGATGAGAGGCAGAGATCATGGTCTGGATGGTGTCTTGATGCAGATTGAGTCTAATTCACTCTATAGCAATATGCATCTAAAGAGGAACACACCATGCATGAAGCCGGGAGGAAGCACCCATAAGTACCACAGTGCGCATAGATTTCGACACCCTCCTTTTGACGTCAGAAGCAATAGCACAGTCTGCTCGCTCCTTCCCGGACACGGCCTCCCCACCCGGACCCTTCCTTCTCTTCTCTTCTCGTCACAGCTCTCAAAATTTGTTTTCGTCCCTCCTCGCTTCGGAGCTCCCCTCCTTCAACCTCCTCCAGGCCCTCCGCCATCACCACCACGCCCGAACTCAATTTACGATGCGTAGCACGTTGATCTTCGCGGGCAGCTCTTGCCCAGCGCTCACAGGTCAGATTTGCGAGAACCTGGGCATGCAGCCCGCCGAGGCGGAGCTCACCCAATTTTCCAATGTAAGCTGGCTGTTCCTGAGTCAAAGTTGAGCCGGAGCGTGAGCGGACTGGCTTGGGATGGCCTGGGCTGGGCCTTCACTTGACTGCCCTGTCCTGCCCTGCCTCTGCTGCGCCAGGGAAATCCCCTCGAACGCTTGTCCGTTCGAGTCTGCTTTTCCGAGTTGTCACGGCTTCTCGCTTGAGACTAACCATCCACCAAGGGCGAGACCAGCGTACGCATCCTCACCAGCGTGCGAGAGAAGGACGTCTTTATCGTTCAGTCTGGCAGTCCCAAGGTCAACGATACGATCATGGAGCTGCTCATCATGATCTCTGCATGCAAGGGCGGCTCGGCAAACAAGGTCACAGGTAGGCTCTCCCTCCTTGACCCGGTTCTGACTCGTTGGCGATCCAGACCATTGACCCTCCCGCGCTAGCTGTTCTTCCCTACTTCCCTTACAGTCGCCAGTCGAAGAAGAAGTCCCACCGCGGTGCCATCACAGCGCGCATGCTCGCCAATTTGTTGACCATGGCTGGTATCAAGCATGTCATCACCGTCGATCTGCACGCAACCCAGATGCAGGGCTTCTTCAAGTGCCCCGTCGACAATCTGCATGCCGAGCCCCTCATTGCTCGCTGGATCCGTCACAACGTCGCCAATTGGAAGGAGGCTGTTGTCGTGTCGAAGAACGCCGGTGGAACGAAGCGAGTGACATCACTCGCTGACGCCTTGAAACTCAACTTCGGCATGGTCACGACCGAGAAGAAGAAGCACCGGGGCGCCAACATGTCGGCTAGCGTCATCATGGGTCACCTCCACAGCTTCAACCGCGAGCCTGTGCTCGAGTCTTCTGCGACAAGTAAACCTGCCGAGGCCAAGACTGAGGTTCTCGAGGAGCCAGCTGCGTCCGAACCTCAAAACGTCAGACGAAACCGAGTCCGCGCAAATACACAGGGCTCCCCGCAGCGCTCGAACGGCCCGCCGCTCCGCACCGCCGACGTCAACCGCGTGGTTCGTCCCACCACGCCGACGAAGAACTCGTCTGGTCAGCAGCAGGACGAAGACGAGAGCGATGCGCAGTACGATGACGGCCCAGCATATGAAGTGACGCAGGGTCGCCTCGTCCAGGGTCATATTGTTGATGACGACTATCCGTCGCCCGCAACGTCGACCGCTGGTGGCAGCTCCCGCGAGGAGCCCGATCCCATGACCATGTCGCATGCCTCGTCCTTCTTCGCCCATCCTCCCAACCACGCCGAGCCCGCGCCTCATGCGCTGGGCGGTTCCGGTGACGCCGAGGCCGAATCGGACGAGGAGGAAGACACTCTCAAGGACCCCAAGGTCGAGCACATGATCACACTTGTCGGCGACGTTAGGAACCGCACCGTCTTCATCGTTGATGACATGATCGACAAGCCCGGCTCGTGGATCGCTGCCGCCGAGACGGTCGTCAAGAAGGGCCACGCCAAGAAGGTGTACTGCATCGCCACCCATGGTGTCTTTGGCGGTGACTGCCTCGAGCAGATGCAGGCATGCGAGTGCATCGACACGATAGTTGTGACCAACAGCTTCCCTATCCAGGAGGAACGTGTCAAGAACATCAGCAAGCTCGTCGTCCTCGACCTGTCTTTCCTCCTCGCCGAGGCCATTCGCCGCAACCATTATGGCGAATCCATTTCGCCCCTCTACCAGCACATCCTGAACTGAGGAGCCTTTCGGCTTGCGCGAAGAAAGTCTTGACAGGTATGGCTGGAATACGGGGTTTGTTTGACTTTTAAATTTTTCTAGGCGGCATCTAGCGAGGCGTACGGCAACGGCATGATTTCGAGCCCCCTTTTCTGTCATGCGTTTTACGACGAGACAGACAAAAAAGGCAGAGCTCTAGAGCAATGATGATACCATCTGCTTTTTTGTTGCACGGGATGTGTGATGCCTCGTCTCCATCCTTCCCTCTTTCTCTTTCTCTTTCTCTTGTGTGCTTTCCCACCTTGGCGCATGCCACACCCAGCGGTTGCTTTCTTCGGAGAGCCGGGGCCCAGTTCATGCAGAACGGGTCCTGAACGGAACGTTGGAAGATCAACTCTTCGACCTCGAGGGCCCCCCTTCTTGCACATCGGCTTTATTACGCTGTTTGGTCGATGGGCAGGGGGGCGAGAGTAGTTCGGACATTTTCTGCTTATTTGTGTGACGTGACTTGTTGTGTTCTTGACCGTTTTGACTTCACTCTACCAATGAGCTGCATGATGAGCTCTTCGAGCGGAACATGCCTTCATTGAGTTTAGCCAGGATACTTATCTTCAAAGTTATCACCCAAAGCCATAATACAATCGTTGACTTCCAACACAACATGCCCGCCGTCCCTCATGTGACAAATTCAACCTGGAAAACCCACACGGCCTACATGCCACAACGATCTTGATCACGATGAGATGGCCGCGGCCAACGTCTCCAGCTCCGCCCTCTCCACGCCGTGTATCTCGGCCAGCAACCTGCGGAACTCGCCGGCGTCGGTCTCCTTGCGAACAGTCTTAACATCCTGAAGGAGCTCCTCGCTCTCCGCGTCCCCAGCAGCAGCAGCACCGCCCCCACCACCACCGACGTTTCCCTTGCCGGCAGCGCGAATGAGCCGCCACGCGCGCCGGAATTCGTCCCGGATCGCGACGATTCCATTATGCGTGACCGTCCGCGCGACGTTGTGGTCCAGCTCAAAGGGGTCCTCAATGGCAAACAGGTAGCGGTGCCGGACCTCCTTGACCTCGACGGGCTTGGCCTCGGCGGCGTTGGCGGCAGCGGCAGCGGGCGCGCCGGCTGGGGACGGCACGTTCTCGAGGACCGTCTTGGCGCCCGTCCATCCCTTGGTCTGTTTGCTGAGCAGGCCGCGCGGGGTGCGCAGGCTCAGAACATCGCGACCCCAGTCGAAGCCGCGTGCCTTGGCGTTGGTCGACAGGGTGCCCGTGTGGGCGTAGTACTCGAAGAAGCCGCGCAGCAGGCGGCCGACTGAGTGGTCGTTGCCGTTGAGCTGGCGTGCGCGCGCGAGGCGCTGGATTTCGGCCTCGTCGCGCCAGAAGCCCACGAAGCGGCCACGGCAGATGAGGCCGTCGGCGTCCGGGTAAGTGGATGGATCCTGCGGCGGTGGCGGCGGACCGAGGTGCTGCAGGTTTGGGCAGACAAAGGGCTCGACGACATTGACGAGGTAGTGCAGCATCATGAGCACGTACCCGTAGCTGCTGAGGGTGCCGCGGTAGGGGGTGTTGATGGCGCGAGACTTGGCCCAGTGCTTGACGAAGAGCACGAGCGTGCGCACGCGCGGGTCCGTGTGAGAGTAGCAGCGGAGCAGGAGGGTGTTCTGGAGCGCAAGATGGGCGGCAAAGTTGATATCGCACTGGACGCCGACGCCCGACTTGGGGAACTCGAGGTTATCGCGGTACCGATCGCGTGGTTGGTTGGCTGTCAGTTTCGAAGGGTCGGATAGCGAGAGGATGACCTGGAGGACCTGCTGAGACTCGGGTGCCGCTAGGGCAAGCGTGCTCGCGTCGCCTGGCTGGTCCGTGTCGCCGCGGAGTAGTGCAACGTATTGCTTGATCACAGGCTCAAGATGGCTGTCGTATGCGTGATGCTCAAGGGCTCGTTCAAACTCAAACGCCAGTTGCAGACTTTTGTGGCGACGTGCCACGGTTCCAAGGCTGATGGGGCCTGATATAGCAGCAACAAAATCGCCAACTTGCTTTTGTACCTCAAAAGACCAAATGCCTTCAACGTAGTGCTTGATGACGAGCTCTTGGAACAAATCTTCGCCCTTCTCGGCAAGCAAGGCTGCAGGGCGTAAATTTACGACGAGTTTCGTAACGCGCTCGTAGTAATCACTCGCTGACTCGAATTGGGTCTGCTGCAGTGTGACGAGCTGAATCGAGTTGAGCTTCTTCAGTCTATGCAGATACAGCTGTAGATGCTTGGCATGCTGGAGGGGGTCACCTCCAGCCACCGGCTGATTCTGCAACTTCTTCCAACCGAGTACACACACTTCCGCAGCCTTTTCGGCATCGGCAGACTTCTCCTGTGTCGTACGATGCTCCCAACCTATGGCAAGCATTTCGCCTTCCACTTGCGTGAAGACACCCAGCAGCGAGTGTGAGTACTCATCGTCATTGTAGCGACGGAAAAGGAGCGATTGGTAGCCCTGGAGCCTTGCCTTGAGTGTCTGATCGTAGAGGCCTTCGACAAAGGCCTCGCAGACCCGCGTCAGAATTTCAAAGTCTTCTTTTGAAAAAGTAGTATGGTTTGACAGGGTAATGTCACGTCCATTGAGGCGTCTCAAGGCACGCTTGGCACTGTTATAGTAAGAGGTGAGATTCTGCTTCTCGGTCTGACGGAGCTTCAAGCTCTGTGGCTGGTCCACGGAGGGCTTCGGGGCAGCATTCGGGTCGCCTGTTGACGCCGCAAGCTGTGACTGGGCCGCAACCGTAGGAGTCTTGGGCTGCTGCTCTTCATCTTGGTCCTGAGCAGGTTCATCACCATCCTCACCCTCGGCTGCTCCAAGAGGGTCATTGTCGATGCCCCTTTCCCACTTGTCTCGCTCCTCTAGTAGACCTAAGAGAAGTGATTCTGAGGGCTTGCTGCAGAGTTTGATGATAGGCACTCGTGTTCTGGTCAGGAGGCGCGCTCCCAGGCCGGCATCGAGGAAAGCCTTTTCGACGAGGCGAGGGATCACCGAGTCAGCGCCGTCAGGCTGGGGCACAGAGAGTGGCGAGATGAGCCCGAGGTCCATATCTGACGCTTTCGTAGCGAAGCCTGAGGAAAGGCTGCCGAAGCATTCCAATCCTATAGAGGAGGCTGGAAACCCAGTTCTGCCATTTGTCTGCTCTTCATGCTGCACAATGACCTGTCGACAGATCTCTTGAATCCTGATGCGGAACGACTCTTTCTCCATGATGTCGTCCCGCTCAATCTCTGCGCCCGCGACCAGCGTCTCGCTTAGGCCGTCAAGATAAGCCGACTGCAGAGCGAGCTCTTCAGGCGACAGAGGTGCGGCGTGATGGTTTCCGTGAGGGTTATACAGTCCATGAGAGCGTTGGGCGCCACGCGGTACATTGCCGTCTTGGCGGAAGCCGGGAGGGGCACTCGGGCCGGAGGGGCTGTGGTCCTGATAGGAGTGTGACTGGTACTGATGGGCTCCATATCGCTGTCCTCGTCCCTGGAAGTGACCCTGTCCCTGGCCGTGCTGATGCTGGTGCTGATTTTGATGGTGGTGTTGTGGCCCTGCCCACTGGCCAGCACTGCCACCAGAGCGTTGCGTGTATGGCTGGCGTGGTGGCCCCTGACGGTAGCCCTGTTCATTGTGGTGGGCAGCGAACCCTTGATTCTGACCATAATTACGAGGAGGCACCGGCGCAGTGGGCCTCGTGTCGACAGGAATAGTCATTTGGGCATTCATCTGCCGACGCTGAGCCTGGTTCGGCCGCTTCCTCGTCATCTTGGGGGAGGTGGGTGACTGCTGGGAAGAAGGAGCAGGAGCATCATCCGTTGAGCCTTCGAGAAGGTCCCTGTGAGAGATACTGTTGCCATTGCTTCCAGGCGTGTTCGTCAGGATTAACCCTCTCAGTCTGGTCTCGAGTTCGGGGTCTTGACCCTGGCTCGAAGGTTGATAATGAGCCATGGCCGGTTGGGGGGTCCGTTGGTCAATGCTTCAGGTCAGCCGATCCAGTGAGAAGGTATCTTGTTAGCGAGAGCCTGTGAAGACTCAGGTCAAGGGTAGCTAGGACTGATACTGATGAGCACGGTTCCCCTTGGTGAAGTTAATCATCCAAGGATCAGATGCATAGGTAAGGGAATGATGGCCTTGGTGAAGGAGCACGGGGATTCGATGGTGATCAGGAAGTGGCTCGCGAGCGCCCTTTTTGTCTGTTTCCTCAGAGTGGGTCGAATGGTTGCGCGAGACACGGGTGTCCTTCCCTTGATCGCTCGGTAATGAAGGAGGGATGACGAAGACGATGGTTTCCAACGATCCTCAGTAGCCGGATAAGTGCAACCTGGAAACAAATCACGACCTAATGATGGGCCGTAGTCAGGTTGTTTTGCTTGTGAGACTAGTCGTACACGAACAGGTTAAGCAATCAGGGAAGGCGCAAAATGGGGTCGGATATGAAATACAGTGTGGAACCCATGGCTTGACAGCCTTGTCGGCCCTCCTGTCAATGGGCAAGAAGGAGAGGGCTCGCCGCTACAGGGCGTAAATACAGTGCGGGGGTCTTTTTTGATGCGTTGGAGCTTTCCCCCCGCAATTGAGAGGAGAGAGCTTCTCGCGCCTTAAGGTACCGACCCTCAACTTGTACCTAGGGGTCGATGCATGGAATCAACCGCCTCAAGGACTCTCAAGGCCAATTCGCCAATTGAGGGCAGTTGAACTTGCGCGTTGAAGTTTCTCTCCATTTTTCGAAAGAAAAGTATGGGGAACTACCTTAACTAGGTACGCTACTAACTTGCCACGAGGTGACTGTGAGTAGTATCAGTGATACAACGGTGGCAGCCTTATGACGACACCTGACAAGGGAGCTTCAAGCCAGCAGCTGTGATTGGATTCCAAGCCGCAAAGTATACATTGCAGTCAACTTGCTTGGGGGCTCTGCACAGTGCACTTGTATCCTCACACCACGACCAGAGGTCTCCACCTCGGCCTCCACCCAACTGACCTTCTTTCGCTCAGGCAGCACAGGCCGCCCCAGGCTGAGAGGTACTGACAAGGCAGGATCGCCTCCCCTCCAGGTCAACGACAGCTGCTTCCAATTTCGCCATCAGCGTCTTTGTCCCTCCACCCTCATTTCATCCACCTATCCTTTGACGACTTGTTTATCAAAGGAACTGGAATCGGCATTGTTTGTCGCTCTTTCTATCTTGATTCAGTAACTCAGGTCCCCGGCTCGAGCGACGCCGACGCTGCCCAGCGCCAGACCACACGCGACGCCTCCCGGACATCTTGTTGAAACCAACAACTTCAAGCACTCGCCCGTGTGTTTATGCCGACGACCTGTCCCCTCGTGCATCTCGAAGCTTCAAATATACTTTACCTGACTTTATTTACAACCCAAAGCCCGCGCACTCGCCAAGATGAGCGCGCCACCCTCTGGTCTGCCCAACGGCCAGGCCCAGGACCAGAAGCCCAACCCGACCGGGCAGCAGCCGCGACCGCCCCCTATCAAGCGACGAGCCAAAGGCGATCCTCTCGTCGCGCGTAGACGACCGCAGCCCAAATCCAATGCTCCGCGGCCGCAAGGTGCGGGCGCCGCTTCTTCGAGTCGCGCGACACCTCCCTCTGCGGCGCTGAGGCCCGAGGTTCACACCGCAGGCCTCCTGGCTCGCATCACAAACAACCGAACCAAAACGGCGGCGAACGGGGGCTGGACGGAGCCGCTGCCGCCAGGCGGTCGCGAGTGGAAGATTGTCACGACCAAGCGTGCCCTGATGGAAGGCACCCGTCACCACGTCATGAGGTTCTCGTCGTCTCGCATCGAGAAGGAGAAGCTACACATTGATCCCACGGACCAAAACGATTTCACGCGACCTGTGACCCTTCAGCGTCGCGACCCAAGACAGCCCGCTGCTGGACGCGAGGTGAAGCCCGAGGAGGAAGAGCCCGAACCTGAGCCCAACCCAGAGGACGAGAAAGAGGCCGAGAGGATTGCGCAGCTCAAGGCCGAGAAGGATGCCTGGAAGGCCATGGAGGCTGCCAAGAGTGCGCCGGCGATCAAGGACCCCAACGCCAGTACGCGTACCAAGCAGCCGAAGCAGGAGGACCGCGGTGTGCAGTTTCACCGCGCACCCCGGTCGGAGAAGGAACGCAAGCAGCAATCGCTGCGTTATGAGGAAGCGCTGCCCTGGCACATTGAGGACGCCGACGGAAAGCACGTGTGGGTTGGTTCGTACGTCGCGCCTCTGTCGGAGACAACAGTTTGTCTCGTGGCCACGACAGATGGCAAGTTTGCCATGACCCCGCTTGAGAAATGGTACAAATTCCAGCCCAAGCCGAATTTCACCACGATGAGAATCGAAGAGGCCGAGGCCTTGATGAAGCAGCAATCAGGCGTGTCTCGGTGGCACATGCAGGCGCAAGAGAAGAAGGCAGGACAGAAAGACCTCGAGGATTGGAGAAAGTTCAAGAACGGACCGTCGCGTATCAAGACGGAGAGTTCGACATTCAGAGGCGTGTCCAAGTCGGAAAAGATGGACCATGACGAGATTGATTTCGAAGGCGATGAATTCCAAGACGACGACGAGGCGCCCAACTTTGAGCCCGACAACGACGAAGATCAGAAGGAGTCGGCCGAGCGCATCAAGCGCGAGCAGCTCGGCGCCAACGTCTTCGGAGAGGGCGACGAGGGTAAGGTGGACCAGGAAGAGCTCGAGACCCGGCTTCTCGAGGAGAGCAGGAAGAGGGAAGGCAAGACCATCAACAAAGCATTGGTCAAGCGAGAAAAGGAAACCATCTACAAGAAGGACTCGGACGATGAAGACGGCAACCGTTACTTCGGTCCCTCAGTAAGACCAGGTCCTCCACATGTGATGACCAGCATACTGACAGGCTTTCCAGGATGAAGAGGATTCGGATGACGAGAGCAAGGACGGAGAGGATGAGGCTAAGAAAGACGAAGACAAGGCCTCTAGCCAGGATCCTTCTGCACAGAGTCAGGACGCCAACGGTGCCAAGGACAAGGACGCAAACTCGAAGGGCACACTGACGCCTTCTGGCAAGCAGAAGGAAGCCGATGCTGCCCGAAAGGGCAAATCACTGAAGCGTCCTGGCTCGCCGAACCTATCGGAATCTAGTGAAACAGAGTCGACGCTGAGGAAGAAGAAGCTCAAGAAGAACGGAAGCTCTGTCCAGGTGAGCCGCTCAGGGACACCTCTGCCATCGGGTCACAAACACAAGGTTGGAATGAGCTCGATGAGCGACGGCGAAGCCACCGGTGGAGAGATGTCCGATGGCCAGCAGAGGAAGAAGAAGATCAAGCTTCTTGGTACGGGCGCCAGGAGCACGCCCACTGGCTCGCGTGCTGGCAGCCCAGCCCCTGCAGGCGCAGCAGGCAGTACGTTAAGACCTATTGAAGAAAACATGGACCAAGCTGACAAGACTACCCAGGTGCATCGCCGACGAGCCCGAATCCGCGTGCCGGCTCACCCTCCCGATCCGGGCCCATTGAACCCTGGGAGGTCTTCGCAGCGCTGCCGCCGCAGGGCATATCGTCAAAAGAACTCAACAGACGCTTCAACGAACGCATTGGTGATGGACCAGGCCAGACATCCAAAGCTGGATGGATCAACATCGTGAAGGATGTGGCTGTATTTGGCAGGGACAAGCTGCTGCGCCCAAAAGAAGGAGCCGCTCCGAAGCGAGACTAATGATGCTTGTTCACATGGGAACGATCTCTGGCGTCTCGGTTGTTTTTATGTACCACTTGCTTTCCTTAGGTACCCAAACGTAGATACCAAGGTCTATTCAGAAAAGACGATGGGCACTAGAACACAGCACAAGCTGTTAATATTGAATCAGAGTGCTGCGTAGCGCAACACATTTGGGTATTATGAGAATAAATCCAACCGTCCTTACTCATCCATCTGCCACGAGTAGTCCAGCCCTTTGTTCCTTTCTCGTCGGTTGATCGCCTTGAAACGTTCGCCCTCAAATCCATTACTCCTATCAACACCATCCCACCGATAGCCAGGTCTGATGCCGTACCGATTGGGCGGTGCGCCGCCGGTATAGACAGGTCTGTTCTTCCCCTTCTTCCCCTTGCCGCCCGTCGTCGTTGTCGCCGTATCCGCTTGCATGAACTGCGCCATGGGGTCGTTCCACCTCTCTTTCCCCTTCATCTCGCGGTTCATGTCCTCGTCATCGGCGCCCCGCGCAAACGCCATAGTCTTGGCATCTTCGAGCGCCTCGCGCCGCGCCTTGGCCGCCGCGGCCTGCACGTCGCCCTTTGGCGCAATCTTAGCCTGCCGCTCCTTTTCGCGCTCCTCGGCCTCGGCCGCCGCCCGCCGCGCCTCAGCCCGCCTCATCGACACGTCGACCCGTCGCCCCGTCGCGTCGCGGTACACCGTTTCCTCCTCGCGCCCGCCGGCCTTCATCCGCGCGAACTCGGCCTGCTCGGCAGCCTGCCGCCTGCGCAGCTGCGCGCTCACCGTCGCCGCCGACTGCAGCCCCGCATGCGTGCCGTCACTCATCTTGGCGACACCCGCATCATCGAACGTCGGGAGCGCATCGTCGTCGTGCTGCGCTGCGAGCGTCTCGGCGGCGGCCGAGGCGAGAATCGCGTCTGCTGCCGCGGCGTCGGCGTCGGCGTCTGCGTTGGCTGGTGTGCCAGTGGGCGCGCCGGTGATGGATTTCCAGTTGGACTTTTTTGTGCGGCGAAACTCGGCGGAGGAGCCGTCTACTGTTGCTGGTCCGTCCACATCGTCGTTGGCTGAGGCTTGTGGCCTGGCCCAGGAGGCGTCGTCGTCGTCGGCTATGATGAGGCCTTCGGCTGCTTGCTTGCGCTTGCGCTTCTTGGTTGGCTTTGGGTCGGCTACTAGGTAGTTTTTTGCAAGGTAGCTGGATAGGTCGGACGGCATGTTGGTGGTATGCTTCCTGGAGCGGTTCGGGTTCGAAAGCGCTGAAGCGTTGACTGCAAATGGAGACTTGGCTGTCGAGGATCGACATTCGCAGCTTTAGCTTGGAGTACCTTGTAGAAGCACTCCAGTGACGAAATGCAGGGACAGAGAGCCCCCACGTTTTGCATTTAGCGGGGCGCTACGCAAAGCAGGCAATTAAGCGATTTCGTAGTGGTGATGGCGCCCAAGCATCCACATGTTCAACGAGTCGGCTGGCCTTGCATTCACCAGACCACTGATGATGAAGCGGTTGATCTAGACGGCCTTTCGATTCGACGACCCCTCTAGCGAGCGTCTTTAATTGTATTTGTTCGAGTAATTCCGGAGCCCACTTTCCGACATACCATCGCCTTCATCGACCGTTCAACATCAGCCTCTCTTTCCACCCCCATGGCTTGAGCGAGGTCAGATCCCACGATCCATTCAGCACTACCACTCGACCTGGATATCACTCTCCTTTCTCCTGGCAGCAAGCCAGCGTAGGCCATAGGTTGGGCCACCTTGCCAACCTCCGATTCCCTCGATGCAGTCTCCTGACCTGCAATCGCCAGACCGAGATGTCTCGCCCTCCGAATCGATCCAGACCCTGCCAACAGCGGCCTCCGCTCTGAGGCTGCCTAAGCGGCAGAACGCCTTTGAGGGACACCCGCTCGCACAGAATGAAACGGGTCTGCCGTATCGGAGATCCAATCCCTCGGCTGCCTCGCTCTTCGCCTCGACACAGACGCCACCAGGGTCGCGATCCGAGTCGCCCGTCGGACGGGGTGGCTCGCCAGCCAGGAACCTCTCGGGTCCTATCTTTAGCGGCTCCGGGGCCAGGTCGCTCATTGATAGCGCGGCAGACAGCCCGGGTGATCCGCTGAACCTGTTGCTCCAGTCCTACGTGCCCCACATCGCCATCTACACCTCGCAAGAGACGACCAACTTTGCGAACGACAAGGGATTCAAGAACGGACTATGGGAGCTTTTGCGACCTTTTGGCGAGAGGGTGCAAGGCAAGATCACCATCAGGGACAGCAACGGCTCGAGCCGCGCGTGGGAGGACTACTCGATTCGATTCGTGCCGTTCGGCGACAACATTGAGGCCCCGGATGCTAGTGCGCCGACGACTGCGAACGGGCTTTCCGAGAGCGCGGCCAGAGAGAAGAAGAAGCTGGACGATGTCGAGGCCGTTGTCGAGCGCCACCTGCGCTACGCCGAGGATTCGCTCCTGAGCCTGCCTCATCACGGACACCTGACGAGGCAAGGGCTCGACATTGAAGCGACGTCGCCTTACTACTCGCTCTACCTGCGGAGGTTACTGTCCGGCATCCCCATTTCGCCGCATGAAACCTTCTCGCACCCCATTGCTTGCGTCATTGCTATCAGCTCGCGAAGCAAGTCCCCGATCGAGGAGCTGAGGACACTGTACAATGAGACGCGCGACGGTGGCAAGCAACTGCCAGGCTGGGTCGATGGCGACTACCTTCGGTATTATGTACTGGTTCACGACGAGGAGAACGACGACATCACAAGATCGATGGCGTTATTCGATCAGATGAAGCGCCACCTGGGTCTGCACTGCCACCTGTTGCGGCTTCGAAGCAGTCAGAGTGCAGAGACGGACGACGACAGCATACCGCTGCCAAGGAGCGACTGGATGACCGCCGAGGAGGAACTGGCAGACATCAAGAGGAGTGACGAGCAAGAAGACTTTGAGGACCCGACGAGGCACATCTTTGAGTCGGATGCTACTGCGATCCGGACATTTGTTCGCGAAATGGTCACGCAGTCCATCATCCCCACGATGGAGCGTCACGTATCAGTCTGGAACGACCAGGTAGCGTCAAGGCGGCGCGGCATCGCAGGACGCTTCATGAACCTGTCGCGAAAATGGGGAGGCTTCGGCGGCAGCTCGAGGACATCAGTGGGTGGGAGCGGCAGCACGAGCAGCTTCGAGTCACAGGGCTACTACCGACCCGATGCACCCGAAGCCATCATGCGCAAGCTGGCGGACTATGCCTTCATGCTGCGCGACTGGAAGCTGGCGCACTCGACCTACGACCTTCTGCGGTCCGACTTTAGCGACGCCAAGGCATGGAAGTACCACGCCGCGACAAACGAAATGGCGGCCCTCAGTCTTCTCATCATGCCTCAGAGCATGTCGACCAAGTCCCGCGCCGAGACTCTCGACCAGATGCTCGAGGCCGCCTTCTACTCCTACTCGACGCGATGCAGCGCGCCCTTCGGCGCTCTCCGATCCCTCACCCTCGCGCTCGAGCTTCTTCGTCTCCGGGGCGGCAGCAGCATAGACGAGGCAGCGAAATGGGGCGCCAAGCTCCTCGACTCGGGCATCTCGGGGCCCATCGGCGATGGGCTCCTCAAGGAGCGACTGGCCATCTGCTATGCGTCCAAGACGGGCCTCGGCTCCGTGGGGTGGGGCAATCGCACGCGCAAGGCGGCCATCTGGGCCGTCCTCGCCGCCGAGGCGTGGCTCTTGCAGGGCAAATACATCCAGGCCCAGCGCAGCCTCAACGAGGCGCAACGACTGTACTCTGAGGTGCCGAATCAGAATGGCGTCAGCAAGTTTGCGCTCGCGCAGGAATTCGTCCTGGGACTGCAGAGGCAGCTCGACACTAGGTTAGAGCCTGCCGAGCCCGCTGGGCCGGATGGACAGGCGCCGGAGGACGAGGTCGAGGTCCTTGTGGATGAGGAGAGCGAGCCGCTGCAGCAGCAGGGGACCATGCGGGCCAAGCGTGGGAGCGTCATGGCGCGGCAAGGGGTTAATGTGCTGGCGAGCTTGGAGACGGCGCCGCTGCATGAGGTCGTCGCACTGGGCGAGAAGAGGGAGGGAGACACGTCGACTCAAGGGGGATTTGAGGGCGGATAGATGTACAGCACGGAGCCGGGGTACCCTGTCGAATACAACGTAATCTCTGGCGTGATACCATTCTCGGTGGTTCGCTGATGTGCGAATACTGAGATTCAGGGGTTCAGCTGGCAATCTGTCCTGGATCTGGGTTCTCGCTATGCCCGGCCATGTTGTGTCACTTGTTGAGCTCGGTGTGTTGTCCATCCGGCTGTGTCTACCAAGCCTAAATTGAGTGACCAAGGGCTTTACACAATCTGGTTCCCCTATCTTGCGCCGAGGGTGAGACCGTGGCACTGAATCAAATAAATGATCCGCATTCTTTGGGTCAAAGGCGTTGTGCCCCTTTGTAATGCTTCCCCGTGGCGGTGCATCTCTGTGGCCATTGACCCAGACACTTGGGTCGAGTACCAATGGAGACCCTGCTCACCCAGACGCAGGGCACCATTGTTAAACGTGGTCAACATTTCGAAGGCTTGGTTGCAGCGACGGTCGGTTCATATCAACTCCTGAAACCCTGTAGTCATTACCTTACATTGAAAGGGATATCTACGATCGAATGAGTCAATCTCATGACGCAACCCTGATAATCACCTTGCCCTTTGTCTTCCGGCTCTCGACCTTCTCGAAGGCCTCCTGAAATTGTTCAAAGGGAACAACGCTGTCAATCACCGGCCTTGCCCTGCCTGCTTCCACCAGTGGGGCAATGTCACCCAGCTGCTCGCCCAAGCTCTCGACGATGAACCACTTCGCTTTCTCCAGCGTCTTGCTGTTCTGAGCCGGCTTGACGCTGTCTGGGTCCGCGCAGATGCTGAGGAAAGTCCCGCCGTTTTTGACCACGCTCCAGAGAGCACCCATAGAGGCACCGCCGACGCAGTCCACAACGAGGTCAACCTCCCTGTCTGGAGATTCACCGACCCAGGCCTCGACGTGAGTCTTGGTATAATCTACCACATCTGTCACACCGAAGCCCGTCATCAAGTCTGCCTTGGACCCCGAGCAGAGCGCCACAACCTTTCCCGCCCCGGCGAGGGCGGCAAACTGCACCGCCCACGTTCCGACGCTGGTGCCGGCGCCGGCAATAAAGACTGCGACGCGGCCGTTCCGGGCCCTGGCTTTGTCGTCTCCGAAAACAGCAGCCTTGTCGAGGAGCCCTTGTGTGAAGAGGGCCTGCCAGGCTGTGAGGGCTGAGAGCGGCGTGGCGGCGGCTTCCTCCCAAGACAGACCGGGTGGTTTCAAAGCCATCTCTTCCCTCTTCACGAGGGCGTACTCGCGACAGCCGCCGGGGCTCGTCGCCGAGATGCGGCCGAAGACGTCGTCGCCGGGGCGGAACCCCGATTCGGTGGCGGCCTCAACGACTGTGCCGGTCACGTCTTGGCCCGGCACCGGCTCCTTGTCGGCGGGGAAGAAACCAGGCATGGCGGCGACCCAGTGGAGCTCGCCCAGGCAAGGGGAGGTCGCGACGACCTTGATGAGCAGATCGGAGGGACCCTGAGGGCGGGGAATTGGACCCTCGGTCATGATGAGGTTGGTGCTGTGAGGGTCGGATTGGTGAACGACCCTCATGGTCATGGGAAGGGGGTTTACGGGAGTAGCCATGATGTTAGTTTTGTTGGACTTTTCGGTTTCAGGCTACAAATGTGTTGTGGTGTCTCGGGTCTTTGCCTCTTCAAATACGTGCCTTGACTGGAGTTTCACATCGTCAAGAATCATTGTCATGCGTACGGCATGCCTGGACTCGAAGGCATCGACAGCCCTCGGGAAGAAGACGGATCGGGGCGATGAGTCAAGCCGTCTGACGTGTGAGCAGTGTTGTTACTCAGCATCTTGTTACTCAGCATCTTGAGGAGTTCCGCTGCGGATGGGGTTTTCCGTTGATTACATCCTGGAGAGGACCTCTTTCAAAGGCATTGAAGTATGCAACTGGAATGGCGAAAATGCATCGTCTAAAAGCGGCTGCTGCCTGTTGCTTACTTCCATGTCACATGTTGTCTTCTCCGGTATCGTCATGGTTTCCAGCTCCTGGGGTTTCAGGAAATGCAGCTCATCAATGCAAGCCAATGCTTGAATGGATGCCAATGCATGAGGCTTTGAAATCGCTTAACACAGCAAAGGAGAGAATTCACTTTCATGTAACAGGATATGCGCTCAATGCGACATGCCCTTGAAATGCCTTAACATTATCTTACATCGACATGACATTTCAATAACATGACATTTCAATAACATGACATTTCAATAACATGACATTTCAATAACATGACATTTCAATAACATGACATGTAAACGATACAACATATCAATCATGCAACACACCCTCAGCACTACATGCCCTCGACATGCATCAACGTCATACAACATTTACATAATACAATCTTTCATAAAATGCAAAGCAAGCAAATCGTCTCGGGTAAGATGCAGGCATGTTGTTCCTTCAGCTCGGCATTATATAGAGAGCCTTAAATTGAATAGGGAATAAGCAAATTCTCTATATGCATTATCTCTCGCTATTCATGTGACAGCCCCCCGATCTGCAACACCCATAGGCTTACCCGCCGCGCTAGATAGCCCTGAGGCCTGCACGCAGATTTCGATAGACCCTTCGATCATCCTGCCCCTTCACTGGAGAGAGGCTCCTACCTCACGTGCTACGCATTGAGCAACCTGACATCGAATTAATCATGGAGCGGAACTTAGAATTGCTACCACCTGAGTACACGGCGAACCGCATAGGTTCTGGTGCGGGCGATTGGTGCCTTGCATGAGGACGTCCCGGCTTCGAACCAGATCATCGTCATTATCTTAATGGCTGCGAGCGTGTAATAGTGCCCTGCATAACTCTACATTAGAAGTATTTGGCAAATCTTCTCACTAATGGTAAATGATTCGTGATGGGATGTCCCCTTGGCAGTGTCAGGGGGTTCCAAGTGAGTTTTAGGGGCAAGTTTGCAGGGTATGATGACCTTGAACCGGCGTAAGCGGCGAACCTCGACCCAACACGCAGGCATGTAGATGAGGTGATCTAGGCAGATTGTTATGAATCCTCTGCTAACACTAGTCTCCTGATTTCCGATTTCCCGCTCCCGCATTCTTTCGGGCGGTGGCTTTCTGGATCAGCCCATTGACATAGCGTCAACTTTGAAGCTCCTTACCTCGCTAGATATGAGACCCAGTACGTCAAGATACCCTGTTGGTCACCAGGATAAGTAAGGACACGCTGCAGTGTGGCGAAACCCTGAGTAGAAAATTCAAGACATTGGGTGGCGACGATGATACTGTCACGGACCCCGGAAAGCCGCCAAAGGGTCGGCCCGCGGGCCACGCATCTCACGGCTGATCGGAGAAAAAGGAATATCAGGTTTCATCAGGTTGCTATGGCTATTAACTGAGTGAGGTACTGAGGTTGGGGAAATCCTGTTGGCTCTACTAAACCTGCGTTCTTGCATTGATCATCTCGAGCGGGTTACACGCCTTGGTCAGGCTTTGCGTTGAGTGAATTATCTGGCCGCCGTAAGGTTTTTATCCGGCCTCATTGAAAGCGGAAGAGATCAACAGGGTGAACGTTGCATCGGAAAAAGAGCTGCAGACATACTTTTGAATTCCGTTTCAGAGGCCCCCGACTTTGGGCACCTTCTGGCTTCTTTAGTCAAGTTGCACATCATGATGCTTACAATATGAAATGACTAGCATTTCAATGCCACAGTAGGCAGTCTTATTAATCCAGAACCTGTCTTGATCTTTCACCGCTATCATAATGCTTCAGCGCTAGCGCAGCCGAATCCCAAGAGACAGTTCAGATTCCCGACAACCCAAGTCTCGACCCCCGTGGTTTCAACCAAGACATTTGATCCCTACACGATTCCTCACGTGCCGGATAGGAGACTGTGGAGTTTTAGGCCGGGTGCCGGTCCGAACTGTATTGATGAATGCGTTGGCAGTGATTCCGGCAATTTTTTGCCATTCACATGTTCTCTGTATATCTCGAACACCGGTGATAAACAGCATCCTTCGCTTGAAGCGACGACGTGACGGAGACTTGCGGCATTACCTCGGTCACGTAGTCGTTCGGACCGAGATCTGGGACGACGAGAGAACCTAAAATTACCTCTGCTTGTCATCATGGGGGAGATTGCTGGACATAGTTTGGAACAGGAAATCTATACCACTTGAGGCTCGAAACGACTGGCGTCAGAGTCTTTCGCCACGGTTCCGGTATGCGCATCATGGCACATGCTGCTGTTGCGGCCGCCTTCAGTGTCTCATTCCCGTGGTTCTCTTTGCCATCATGAATCCATGGTCTTAGCCAAGTTGCCAAATCCAAACCGTACAACCTAAGATGAGATGGAAGCGACTAGCCTTTTCGTCACGGAGGCTACTCGTGATATCATCTGAATATTCTTCAGCCACACCGCAAGTAGTCGGTGTGCCCTATTAGTTACCGGCCTTCCACCTTCGATTGCACGGAACGCTTTCGCTGTTGTTGTGCCCTCGGTCCTGCCACCGTCTCCTTTTTACTAGATTTTTATTTTGACAAACACTCGACATAGAGCCAACGACCCTACGACCCTACGACCCAGCCATCACTGCGCATACAAGATATAGTCTCGAATCTGACTCATATTATTTACAGAAACACTAGGAGACCGCCGGACCATGCCTTTCTCATGTGGCATCGACTTTTCCAAGCCAGCCGATAAGGGCGAATTCGAAGACGTCTTCGCGGAGACCATCGTACAATGGGACAAGACGATACGAAAAGCCGTCGGATATCCGCGCAACTGGATCAGGCACCCCAAGATCCAGGAGCTCATGAAGACAGCGGCCGACTACGGCGTGCACAACGTAGGCAACTGGGCCGAGGGAGGGCGTTTCGCGCCCGAGGCCTTCTGCTACGAGTTCGAAGTCATGCTGTTCTTCATGGAGCTCTTCCACTGCGCCGGCGGCGAGGACAAGTACTGGGGCTACATCGACGCCAGCGGCAGCAGCGGGAACATCTGGGCGGTGACGGTGGGCAAGGAGGTGCTGCGGAAGGCGGGCGGGCGGGATCCGGTCATGCTCTTCAGCAAGGCGGCCCACTACTCGTTTGACACGGCCGTCTTGCAGAACGGCCTGCGCGCCCAGACGATTGACGAGAACGATGACGGCTCGATCGACATGGCGGCGCTCCGGGAGGCGTTTGAGAAGAACGAGGACCACCCGATATGGATGGGCATCCTCTGCGGAGGGACGGTCAAGGAGGGGCGCGACAACATCCGGCAGATCCTCGAGCTCGCCCGGGACTCGGGGCGGCCGCGCAGTGACTTCTTCTTCCACGTCGACGGCGCGTTCAGCGCAGTGCCTCTCGCGCTGATGAGCGATGCCGACGACGTCGACATCGTGCCGAGCTTTGAGCTTGACGTCGACGGTTTCGGCATCGACACGCTCAACGTTTCGACGCACAAGTTCATCGGCACGCTGGACACGGGGGGCATGATCCTGATGCGCAGAGAGCACAGTGAGGCTGTCGCCGTCGATGTCGAGTACATCCAGTCGGTCCACAAGACGCAGATCGGGTCGAGGAACGCGAGGGCCATTCTCGAATGCTGGATGCTGATCAAATACGTCGGACGGGATACGTTTACCGAATGGGCCTTTGCATGTGCCCAGAGGGCCCGAAAGCTGAAGAAGGAAATGGCAACAGTCGGGGCCGAGGACATTCTTCTGAATCACAACGCGATGACGGTGTACTGCAAAGAATTTTCGCCCCAGGTCTCGAAGGAGTTTTATCTGGCCCCCCAGAAGGGCTACGTACATGCCATCATCACGCCGCACACGCTGCATCCTTCGGAATTGGGGACGAACAGAGAGGGGGAGCCTTTTGAGGGATTCGACACGGCGAACCGATTTGTGGAGGCTGTCGGCGAGGCGATGGACCATGAAGCGAGACGTGAAAGTGTATAAACGAAGCGTTGACAACGGTCAACGACACGTGTTTCACATGTCTATAGGAAAGCGACAATAGCTTGATGGAATAGGAAGGCTGTGTAACATGAGGTTAGCGCGATCATATAGTCCGAGGAGATGTCTCGTCCAGGATGCTACGTTGTTCTAGAGGTCCATCGGTGGGAATGTACTTTACCTACCTACCGTACCTTAGCCGCCCTTGGATGGAGTAGGCACTCATTTGAAAGTATATGAGTCTGCATGTGAACATGGCTGCTACCAGGCAGAGGCTATTGATGTGCCCTCATGGCGATGGCAGTAGGCCTGCGCCGACCAGTCCTCGGCAGCATACAGTGTTTCGTGTTGACACTTGACCTACGGGGTCGCGTGGCTCGTCAAGTGTATGAACAAAATGACGGAAAAATAATTCAGGGCAAGGTAAACATCTAAATGCCTGGTCAGTTGCACACCTTGCCAGTGTCGGACATTGTGAGTGCTTGTAATCACATGAGGTCGCCATCGGCCCGCACAAGGCAGATAAGCGAGCACGAGGCTACTGTAGGCGCTATAGCGACATGACATGTGCAGGTACCGCCCTCCCTAGGTGCCTACCTAGTAAGGTAAGGTACCTTTGGTAAGGTACCTCTGGTCAGGTACCTTTGGTCAGGTACCTAGGCAGGCACAGGGGTCACCGTCATTGCATCTTTCGACTGCCACCCCCACCACACCCAACTTCGCGACCTACAACTGCAGTCAGGCCATGGCCTTGCCTCTATGTTGAACAGCATTTGTCTTCGCTAGCGACATCGTCTGTCTCTTGACTCTGTCTGTTGACCTCAAGGTCTGCCATTGCAAGGACTGACCAGACATTCCTGACGTCATCACCAAACAGAACAAATAACACATCTTCGGCCTCGAACCTTCATTCTTCTTCCTCTACCTCAGCCAACCATCGCTGCCATCGTCAAGACTACCTGCCCACCATGGGCGACCTCGCCGACTACCTCACGTCAAACGACCCCTCCTTCCGAAAAGCCCGTCTTCCAGCCCTCTACTCCGACTTTCGCTCCCAGCGCACCCTCAACCCGGACGGCTACACCGCCAACCTCTCGGCCTGGCGCGCCGCCCTCGCCCGCCTCGCCTGGGACGCCCAGCTCCCCGACCCCGCCACCTCCACCACCCCGCCGCGTCTCCTCCTGACCGTCGACGACGCGCTCCCCGCCCACCTGCAGAGCCGCCAGTTCGGCCGCCCGCTGGCCCTCGGCACCGTGGTCCGCGAGGCCCTCGACGGCGGCGACCTCGTCCCCGTGCCCGACTTTCTCGCGCGAAAAGAGAGCATCTACGCCAAGACGGCCGGCTGGGGCGCCGTGCCCTGGAGCGTCGCCTCCTGGGCCGCACGGCAGCTGGGGTTCGGCAACGGCGGCGGCGGCACGTCGGCGGCCGAGGACAAGATGCCCAAGGGCACGTACGTCGTGCTGCCGAACCTCGAAAAGGCGGGGGGTCTCGTGGCCGAACAGGCGGCCGCGCGGGCGAGCGACACGCGCTTCGAGCGGACGTTTACGCGGCGCCATTTCGAGCGGGCGTGCGCCGCCGACCTGGCCGTCGCGGGGCAGAAGGACAGGGCGCTCCCGCGGCGCGACGTCGACGTGCTGCTGCGCTTCCTCGCCCGGGACAAGGGCCTCGTGGCGAGCGACGGCCAGACGGTGCGCATCCGCGTCGAGGGCGAGGACGCCGCCATCACGGAGGAGGACGCCGCCGTCGCGCAGCTCAAGGCGCTCGTCGAGGATCTCAAGCACCAGACGACACTGCTGGCGGCGCGCGTCGACACGCTGGCGGCCGACGCCAAGGCCGCCGTCGGCAGGAGGAACAACGCCGCCGCCATGCGGCTGCTGCGCGAGAAGAAGACGGCCGAGGCGACGCTGGGCAAGCGCGGCGCGGCGCTGCTGCAGATGGAGGAGATTGCCGCGAGGATACAGCAGGCGCGGGACCAGGTCCAGTTCGTCAAGGTCATGGAGGGCAGCGCCGGCGTGCTGAAGCAGCTGAATGCCGAGGTCGGCGGCGTCGAGCGCGTCGAGGGTGTCGTCGACGCGCTGCGGGAGCAGATGGCCGACACGGACGAGGTCGGCAGGATACTCGCGAGCGCTGGCGAGGTCGAGGCCATCGACGACGGCGAGATTGACGACGAGCTCCGTGCGCTGGAGAAGGCTGAGGAGGACAGGATCGCGGCTGAGAAGCAGGCCGAGAAGGACGCCCACCAGGCCAGGGAGGCCGAAGCCACGAGGAAGCGCCTCGAGGAGGCCGGTTCCGTGCCGGAGACGGAGGCGGAGAGCGAGGCAGCGGCCAAAACGGCTGAGCAACTCGAGCGTATGTCGCTGGATGAGCGCCCGCAGCCTCAAGCTGCGTCTTGAATACGTTTGTACAGCTAGAGTCGTCACATTTCAGGAGATTTTTTCTTTCTGTTGAACAGGGCGTTATGTGGTTCATATGGGTATCTTGTCTGGTTTGGAACAGCAGATGGAATATGTACATCCTCCGAAAGCAATGACCAGACATGTTGGTTTCATGTACGCCCCCCACCCAAGATGCAATGCTATCATCATAATCATTCCAGAACTTGCTGTTAGCCTGATACCTCATGACTGCTGCCTGCGTCCACGCCTAACGAGAGCGGCGTCTCGTCGAACCCATCCTGCAAGAGATGGGCGCTGGTAGGCTTGAGTGGGCCAGAGACGGTTTCTGGTTTTGTTGTTGGTGGTTTAGCCTCTTCCGCTCCGAGCTCTGCCTCTTGCACTTCAGCTTCATTATCGACTGCCGATGCCTCGGCCATGATGATCTCGCCGTCGAGGTCTGATTGAGGCATGAAGTCGGCTGGGGCAGTAGAAGTCTCTTGACCATGTCCTCCAGGCTCTGAACCCTTGTCGCCATCGGCCTCGGCAACTTCAGTAGTCTTTTCAGCTGTGTCATCGGGCTCTTTCTTCGTTTGGGCCTGAGTACGGCTCTTTCTCGCATTCGCAATGAGATCCTTGAACTCATTATCATGCTTCGTCGCCCACGCTGCGCCATCAAACTCCCTGTCCTTCACCGCCGTGGCCATGGCGCCCGCTCGGCCCTTGCCCAGCGCCGATGGCCTGCCGCTTTGCGTTCGCTCCCAGACCTCGAGATCATGTATCAACTCGGACCGTCGTTTCGGCCTCAACGCGTCGCAATTGGCATTCCAGATGGTGATCCACTCCCTGTGCCTCTTTTCCATCATCTGGCGAGAGCCGCCCGTCGACAAGCCGAGGTCGACCATTTTCTTCCGCAGGGCCTGGTCTTTCAGGATCGAGTAGTTCAGCGAAGGCAGTCTATCCAGAGCCTTCGCCCCGGGCTGCCTCGCCCGTTGGTCATACGGCAACGCCGACTGCGCTGCCGGAGAACCGCCTCCCCCGCTGTCCCGCCCTGGCCTCGCGCTCCCCGCTTCCACCGCCGAGGGGCCGGGGCATTTATCAAGATGCGCAAAGACTTGCTCCTCCTTCATGCGGGTCTGGCACATGGGACACGGCACGAGGCCATCTTCGGGCTCGTACGTCTCGTCCCCATCCCCGTCCCCGTCGTCGCCGCCCTCCTCGTCCTCGTCATCCTCCGAGTCGGGAATCTGGTACACCTCGCGCGCAGGGGTCGGGGGTTCCTGGGACCGCGCGGCGCCGCTGCTGCTGCTGCTGCCGCTCAGCCGTGCCGAGCTGCGCAGCCGTTTCGGCTCGGGCGCCGCCGCGTCGCCGTCCTTCTTCTCGCGCTTGCGTTTCGGCGACGACGCTCGTGGCCTTGCTGGCCGTGGTTGTCGCTGTTGTGCCAGCGACGGCGGCTTCGTCGCAAACTCGAGGGTCTTGGCGCGCGCGTTCTGGAAGGCGCCGACAATCTCGTCGAGGGCCCAGTTGTTGCGCAGCTTGAGCTCCTGGTCCGTGTTGCGGCACAGCGGGCAGCGGCCGTCGTTGGCGAGGGCGTGGCGGATGCAGAGCGAGCAGAACGTGTGGCAGCAGGACGTGAGCATCGGGGTCTTGTAGAAATCCTTGCAGACCTGGCAGCGGAGGGCGGCCTCGACGGGGGCCAGGCCGTCGAGGGGTGTCGAGAGCCAGTCTGTCGAGTCTGGCACGTCGGCGAAGTCGTCGGTCATGATGGCGATGGAATGACGCTTCTTGGCGGGGAGGCGTGGATGCTGGCTGCCGACGACGCAGGCAGGGTTCTGGGTGGGCGCACTGCACGGGATGTGGCGATGATGTCGACGGATTTTCTTTCATGGGGAGTCGAGTCGCGTCTCGACCGTTTGGCAGCGCGTCGCCTTGTCCGAGGACTTGCAGGGGTGTGCCGCCTAGAGTGGAGTCGACGGTTGCGGGACGCAGGGCATCGGTGGTCCTTGATCCACGTGACAGCGCGTCTCGAAGCGCGTTTCTTCCTTATGCCTCTATCCAGAGCACCATCCGCCCCTCCTCCCTGCCTGCCGTTGACCTTGCTATCACGATTCGACGGAGAGGGACTCATTTTTGCTTGCCTTTTTTTGCTTGCCTTGCCAATTCCATCCTGTCGTTCGATTGGCCTTCAGCCACTGCCGCTATGGAGGAGTACACGAAATACCTGGCGGACCGCCTTTTCACTGAGGATAAGATGGTAACCTACCGAACTCTCAGCCGTGCTCTCAAGGTCCACGTCAACACCGCCAAGGGGTGAGCTCTGTCTGTATCGTGTGGAAGGCTCGGCATACATTCTGACATGATGAGGATGCTCTACGAATTTCACAAGTCGCAGAATGCGACGACGCCCGGCAAGGTCCATGCAACGTATCTGGTCTACGGCACCAAGTCGCCAGGTGTCCAGGAGGATGGCGACCACGACATGACCAGCTCACCGCCTGAAGTGGACGCCATGGGAGACGACGTTCCCACGCAAACATTGACCCTGGTTCACGAGGAGCGTCTCACTGGTGCGCCCGACTGCTCACGATGCGCTGTTCTGCTGCTGACACCGGCTCAGATGTCTTGGCCACATACCAGGAGGTGACCGCTTTCCAGGTGTACAGCCTGGCCCCCTTCCCCAACAAGGTAGAACAAGTCATTATGATGCTCGATTCACGATGCTCGATTGGTGGTTTCTGACCTATCCTAGGAGTACCAGCTTCTGTCCGACGTGACGCGTGAGCTGCTGCAATACGCTCACGAGGATCCCGTCGCCATGGCCTCTACGTACGGCTCCGTCACAAACCCAAACATGAAGAGGCGCGAGCGCAAGAGCAGGCCGCAGGCCCAGCCGGCGCCGAAGCCCGCCGAGAAGAAACCCCCAGCGGCGGCGGCGGCGGCGGCGCCCAGTCCGGCGCCCGAGGTCAAGGAGGAGACCAAGCCGGCGACGGCCAAAGACATGTTTGCCAAAAAGACGGGCGCAGGCGCCGCAGCGCCGGCCAAGGCTGCGCCTTCGCTCAAGCGCGGCGGCTCGTCGGGCATCATGTCTGCGTTTTCCAAAGCGGCGGCCAAGGCCTCGAAAGGAGGCTCCAAGCCGTCGTCCAACGCGTCCACGCCCAAACCGGTCGACTCGCCCGCCCTGTCGGACGACGGCGAAGACGACGAAGACCCGCTGCCTGCGCCGAAGAGGGCTGCCACGGAAGGGGGCCGCAAATCCCGAAAGGACCGCGAGGCGGCCCTCCGGCAGATGATGGAGGAGAGCGAGGAAGAGCCAGAGGACGAGGAGGACAAGGAGGAGGAGGAGGAGGAAGAAGCGGCGGCAGACGAGCCGATGGAGGACGTGCACGAGCCAGCGCTGGAGAAGAAGACCGACGCCCCGGCCAGGCAAGCGGAAGAGGTCGCGGCGAGCACCGGCGACGGGCGGCGTCGTGGCAAGCGGCGCGTCATGAAGAAGACCCAGACGATGGACAAGGAAGGTTATTTCAGTGAGTTCACGCCTGCAGCCGGGACATGGGCCCCAATACTGACCAAGCCAGTCACGACGCAAGAAGAAGCCTGGGAGTCCTTTTCGGAAGACGAGCCGGCGCCTAAGGCGCCTGCGCCCACCAAGGCGGCTGCGGCTGCGGCCCCGAGCTCTGGGACGCAGCCCAAGGCGAAGAAGGCAGCGCCCAAGGGCCAGGGCAACATTATGTCTTTCTTTGCGAAGAAGTGATGGGTCAGCATTATTGGCAACCTGAGCAGAGACGTCGGGAACAGGAGGTGCATTCAGCAACGCGCGCTGCACGCAGTCAAGAGGGGTACAAACTTTTGGCATGGCGGGTTGCACATGGTCGAATGCTACGTGCCCAGAGTCTGCATCTCTCGTGCCGCCGGAGATGTAGACAGAAAGGGGCGGCTACGTGTCGATCAGGCGTGTTCAAAGAGGGTTGGACGGATGAAGGGGGGTTGAAAGAGCACCATGTTACATTCGAATAAGATCTAGCGATGGGCTACGGCGGTTTCCGGCGGCAGGGTATGATTTGGTGCTCCCTGTGATGTCTCGGCCTTCACTTTGAACAAGATGTTGCCGCTTACATATCAGCCACAGCGTTCACAGGACTGGACAGCTTAGATTGATCCATGCCGAGATGAGATGCAGATGGTGGATGGCGCAGATGGTGCCGATGGTCCTGTACTAGGTGCCCTAGGTCCTGTACTAGGTGCCCTAAAGGTAGGTACGTAGGTACTCAACCAGGAACCTTGACTACCTACCGAGGCCCCCTGTAAATAAGGCCTAAGCGCCCCCAAGTAGCGCGTTCCCCAGACCCGCAGCGGGGTGTCTCCCTGTCACGCACCGCCCAGAGAGGTAGCTAGGCTTGCTAGGTTAAGGTACCTACCTAAGGCGGTGTGCTGTGGAGCATGGTGCATGGCTCACCGTCGACGTAGCTTCTGTTCGGCCGCATGATCTGCCGCCGTGACTTCCTCGACGCCAACAACATCCCTTCGACAACCGCGCCGGCTCAGTTCCATGCCGCCACGACAGCGCGCTGCTTTCGCACATACATGAACCCAACATTGGTCATTGATCATACCTACCATCATCTTCTCATGTTCTAGCACAGCTCCTTCCTCGCCTTGGTCGCACCGTTCGACAGCAGCACAATGCTTCTTCCCAACTCCCTTGCTACCTTCGTCCCTCTGGTCGGCCTTTGGGTTGCCCAAGCGTCTGCTGGCCCTGCATCCGCCGGCCAGTCGTCACCAGGTCTCTTCGACCGGGAGATTGCCTGTCCTAATTATGCCCAATATTCTACCTTTGCACAGTAAGTACCATTGCACAGTACGTCGCGAGCGCCGCGGCGACATGATCCTCCCACCCGGGACTGTGCTAACGATGCATCGCGCAGTCGCCCCTTCAGTGAAGGGCCCCTCGCATTGCCGTACCAGCGACCCGATCCTCGATGCCGGACCTTTCATTCTGACGAGGTGGAACGCGTGATTCAGGAGGTCACCTCGCGCATGAAGGATCCTGATCTGGCCAGACTCTTCGAGAACGCATTCCCTTCGACCACCGACACGACCATCAAGTTCCACACAGACGGCACCGGCGCTAGCGTCATCGAGCACACGGAACGGGGTCTCAATGCCGACGGGAAATGGCAGGGCCCTCACTCTTTCATCGTGACGGGCGACATCACGGCCGAGTGGTTGCGCGACTCGACGAACCAGCTGACGCCCATCCAGCCCCTCGCCAAAAAGGACCCCGCCATCTTCAACCTGATCCTGGGCGCCATCAACACGCAGGCCGAGTATGTCATCGAGTCGCCCTACTGCAACGCCTTCCAGCCGCCGCCCATCAGCAACCTGCAGCCGAGCGTCAACGGGCAGCAGGAGGATGTCGTCCACCCGCTCTACGAGGCCACCTCGGTCTTCGAGTGCAAGTACGAGCTGGATTCTCTGGCGCACTTTCTCGCCCTGGCCAACCGGTTCCACGACAACACGGGGTCGACCAAGTTCCTCAACGACAGGTGGTACGCCGCCGTCGACACGCTCGTCTCCGTGCTGGAGCAGCAGTCGCGGTCGACCTTTGACGCCAAGACGGGCCGCTTCGTGCGCAACGAGTACACCTTCCAGCGCAAGACCGACACGGGCACCGAGACGCTGAACCTCCAGGGCGTCGGCAACCCGCTGAACTGGGGCACCGGCCTCGTGCGGTCGGCGTTTCGGCCCAGCGACGACGCGACCATTCTCGGCTTCTTCATCCCCGCCAACGCCATGATGTCCGTCGAGCTCAAGCGCACGGCCGCCATCCTGCAGGCGTCCGGAAAGAAGGACCTCGGCGTCACCCTCGAGAAGTGGGGCAAGAGGATCGCCGACGGCGTCTGGACCCACGGCGTCGTCAAGCACCGCAAGTACGGCGACGTGTTCGCCTACGAGGTCGACGGCTACGGCTCGCAGATCATCATGGACGACGCCAACTACCCCTCGCTCCTGGCGCTGCCCCTCATGGGCTTCACCGAGACGACCAACGACGTCTACCAGAACACGAGGAAGATGCTGCTGGAGAAGGCGGGCAACCCCTACTACCTCCAGGGGCGCGTCTTCGAGGGCATCGGCGGACCCCACGTCGGCCTGTCGAACGCCTGGCCCATGAGCCTGCTGATCCAGGCGCAGACGTCGGACGATGATGCTGAGATCACAAAGTCTCTGCACCTCGTTCTGCAGTCGGCCAAGCTCGGCCTCGTGCACGAGAGCATTGATGTGAACTTTATCACGTCCTACACGCGTACGTCGACCTCTCTCCTTTCCTCTGATTGTTGTGCGGAGACTGACAACCACATGCAGGGAGCTGGTTTGCCTGGGCGAACGGCGTGTTCGCCGACACCATTCTCGACATTGCGAAGCGCAAGCCGCACCTCATCTTCAAGGATCCCAAGCCTTACGAGATGTGAGATGTGAGACGTGGCCGCTGTGGCCTCTCATCTCGGTGGACGGACGCTCTTCTCGTGGGATTGACGGTGCGGGAGGCTGTCGACGAAGTGATACCCTACGATTCAGCACTGATGCTTTATAATGATTAATTGGACATGCCCTCGAGGCCGGTTTCGGATTCGCCCTGCGCTGTGGATGCAGCACGCTCGAAGAACACGTTTGTGCATACGACTGCGTGGAGATGAAGTTAAAGGCATGCAATTCGTGAGTTTGGCTGATGCTGGCGAACCACAAGCTGTGGCGCCGCCTGCTGCTGTCTTGAATTCCGGCTTTCTTGTGAAGACTTTCTTGTGAAGACTTGGCCATCAAACTCCAATATCAGCGGACCTCAAGGCCCCTCTACAGCTCCTCTTCGTCGTACAACACAAGGCAGTATGCAGCCTGGTCTATGTCTCAGGAAGCCTCGATGATCATTTCTCAATGTACGTCGCATCGACCTTGGGTCCAGCCACAAACTTGCCCTGTTGCACATCCCTCACCGCATGGCTCAGCCTCCTGACTCCCTCGACAACGTCCTCAAGCTCCTCCCACGAGAAGCAGATGCGGACCTCCCTCTCGAACCGAGCGCCATCTTCATCCCCCGCGACTTCAAACTTCTCCCCGGCACCAACAGTCACACCAAGCTCCTTGCCCCTGTCCGCGACATCCGCCCCCCTGACGCCCTCAGGCAGAGTCAGCCACACAAAGTATCCCCCATACACCTCGGCGCCGGCGAGGCTCGACCGCCTCACCGCCACGCCCAGCGGCACGAGGAGCGCCTCCACAGCCTCGAGGACGCGTCGATGCCGCTCCCTCAGCTGCGGGATCGACTCCTCGACGAGCCGCCGCTCGAGCTCGCCCGACCGCAGGAGCTCCCACACCATGACGGCCGCCAGCTGGCTCGGCGCGCCGCCGCTGCAGCTCGCCCCCGTCTGGCTCAGCCCGTACGCGAACGCCGGCGTCGCCGCCACCCAGCCCGTGCGCACGCCCGGCGCCACAATCTTGGAGAAGGACCCGTTCGAGATGGCGTTGCCGAAGGGGGTCTGGCCCGGGAGCGCGGCGTCGACGTCCGACAGGCGCGGCAGGCGCAGGTGCGGATCCCGCGGCGGGAACGGCGCAGCAGCAGCAGCAGCAGCGACGTCGGGATTCAGCGGCCACTGGAGAAAATCGTAGACGTCGTCGGCGATGAGGAGCGCGTCGTGCGCGCGCGCCAGGCGGACGAGGGCCTCGCGCCGACGTAGCGGCAGCGTCTTGCCGGACGGGTTGGCGCACGTGGGCACGAGGTAGATGACGTGTCTGTAGAGTTTGCGGTTCTTGCCCCTCTTCAGGTCCTCGGGCTGGATGGGGGCGTGTTAGAAAGCTACGTGGCGGCCGACTGACAAAAGGGGGGAAGGGGGGATGAAGCGTAGCTGACCTTGGCGCCTCGGCCGTCGCGCTCCCAGGCTTCGTCGAGCGCCTGGAGCTTCTGCGCCAGGATCTCGACATTGGCGCCGTCGTCGTCCTCGGGTACCGCCCTCAGACGGCCTCCGAAGCCTGCGTCTTCGAAGATGGGGCAGGCGAGAAAGTAGCAGGGCGCCACCATCCAGATGGCCCTCGTGAAGCCGGGGTCTGTGAAGCTGGCGAGGATGTTGGCGAGGCTCTGGCTGGCGCCGCCGGTGATGCAGATGCGATCGGCTTCGGGTGCTGCGCCGTAGACCCGGGCCAGCCACGCGGCGAGATCCTCGCGGAGCGGCTGGAAGCCGGGGTCGGGGGCGTACTGGAGGCCGGGGACGGAGATGGTCGGGTCGGAGAGGGCCCGGGCTGCTGCTGCTGTGAGCGCGGCCGCCGGCAAGAGGGACGGCGAGGGCCAGCCCCGGAGCAGGTTGATCAGATGCGGGGTTCGGGTGACCATGATGGGCGCCGTTTGAGACGTCGTGGATCGTCCAGCTTTGGGAAGCGGGGTTATGAGGGCGCTGCTTGGGAGTCGGGCGAGCAGTCTGATAGAGCGAGATGGTACGCACCTGCTCATACCTCTCTTAGAATGAAAGACTTCGAGCCAGTTCTGTGTCGACAATTGTGGGATTTGTTTGCTTGTGAGCAAGCTAGCTGAGGTTCGGGCTCTGCGCCGGCCCGGACGAAGGTTGCGGGGGTTGATGTCGAATTGCGGAGGAGACCCACAAGTCGTCATCTCTGTCTCCCCGTCAATGAGCCGGAGCCGGACTGGCTGGGGGCAATATTCCATGAGAAACGATGAAGGGCGAACCTTCGAAGCAGAAAGACATTTCCAATCAACCCACGTCGAGCAATCCTGACGTTATTCCGAGAAGCCATTCGCTTTGCGATGTGCATTTCTCTTGGTACTGGTACCGTCTCCCAAAATATCACCTGAAACTTAATGTATAAAATATTCCGTGACGTTCTGTCGGTTCTGTTTGCTCCTTGGCGAAAGGTCCTTGGGTCTTTCTTCTTTGTGACCGTCTACCTTGAATCTGATACAAAGACCCGCTAGAGCATGTTGGTCACCGTCTACAGCCCTAGCTACCGAGCAAACCCTCGGATCCATCCCGCCCATGACTGCGACGACGCGTGTTCCCTTTCGTTCTCGATAAGCTTCAGCAAGATTCTCTCGCCATGGTACTGTCCCATAACAGAGTGTATAAGACGCTCCAAAGTCATGCCAGAATTTTTGCTCGTCATCGACGTGTTTCCTCGCGCTCCATGCTCAAGTAGGAGCTCCATGGCAAAAAGCCATGCGTTCTTGCTTGTCTCGCTGGCTTCTTCACGCGCGATTGACTCTCCGCATGAGATGAGAAACATGTGCCAAACAGAGCGACCGTCGTTCAAATGGATCTTCTGATTAGGATCCGCACCAAGATCGAGGAGGAGCTTGATCATGTCAATCTCAATGTTGGCTTCGTCTCGCTGCGAATGATAGGGCACGGTGAGTGGCGAGATTCTGCGCGGCCGAAGCGCGTAATCGAGCAGCGGTCTCCCTCCCTTCTCCAGGCGCTCTGGCTCACGCGTGAGTTTTGCTCGGACGTAGTCAACGAGTCGGCATTGCACTGCCAGGGCGATGAAGTTGCACTTTCCCCCTTCCCGGTACTCATCCAGACCTCGTGCTCTGGGCGAGTCGCGCATATGGGTCCAATGATTCTTTGTAGCCGACTTGATCAGCACGCTTAGCACCCGATCCACCTCGTCGAGCAAAGTTTCCAGTTCGACTTCTTCATGCTGAGAGATCTTCTCTGCCTCTCTGGCATGATACAGCAGCTCGTCTACAAGTGAGATAAGCCGGTTTTGAACTGCCGGGCCTCGGATACTGCCGTTTGGCTGCTTTTTTAGAAAAAAGACAAGTATCTTGCAAAGAGAAACGGCTGGGTTGAATTCGGACTTGAGCTCCATCCGCAGCTTATCAAAGTAAGTATCGCGAAGAAAGTCACGAACTGTTCGATGGAGAAAATCGACAGGATGGAAGAGAAATGTTGGGTGTTCTCCATCGTCAACAATCAGGAGGTCACTGCATCGGTTGTGTATGCGATCCTTCCAGACGGCGTCTGATCTTTTCACAGGCTGTTCTGTAAGCACAGAAATTTCAGCTTCTATGGCGTAATGTGGATTCTTCCTCTCTTCTTCCAACAAAGAAAAGGCGAATAATGGCATTGGCTGGACCTCTTGTATGGTAATGAGGAAGATGCGAGCCATCTCGTCTCGGAATGACGGTCGGATACGAGTGATGATGAGCGTGAAGTATTCGTCCAGCTCTTTTGGAAACCCTTTGACGATGTCTTCCAACTTTGTCAAGCCTTCGTTGCGGTTGATTGCGTATATGAGATCCCTAGTTATCAAATACACCCACAGCCAGACACCTTTGGCTTGTTCAGCGACCTGATTCATGAGTGCCCGACTGCCCACGGTGGACGAGCTGTCCAACTTCCTGAATTTTTCGTTTCTTTGAAGGCGCTGGCGCACATAGTGCTGCATATCGTTTTTCGTAAAGTCATTCACCTGTAGCATTCGTTGCGGAGACCACAGTGTGCTGTTGAATACCAAACGAGGCCGACTCGATGCGCAAATCTTGATGTTTTTAGATGTAGAGATCGATAGGAGAAGCCTAGCGATCTCTTCCTCTTCCCCATTGTACTCGTCCAAGCCGTCGATGAAGAAACAAAATCGAGTCGACAGTGCTGTGTAAGATAGAATGGTTTTGAAAGCAACTTTGATGTCGTCCAAGCTCCAGATCTCATGATCAGCCCTCTCAGCCCTACTTGTCGTGATTTGCGGTATGAGTTCTGGTATGTTCTTCAGAATTTGATAGAGGAGTGATTGAAGAAGGCCTAGTTGGGACTTCTGCATGTCAAAGCCCTGGCTCCAGAAGAAGTAGCTAGCCATGCAGAGGTTTGCGGGATAAGCCCAACGCTTCAGAACTTCGCGAGTGGTCTTGTGATCAAATGCGTACTTCATCAAGGTCGACTTGCCGCTGCCAGCCTGTAGCGATATTCTGATTAGCTTGGAAGGAACCTCGCGCAGCAAACTTTGGGGACTATTTGAACAACTTTTCATTCAGCTGTTGACGTACCAGCCCAGTGATGCAATATATGCAATCCTCACTGCTCAGCCATGATGGAAATGACGTGAGGGTAGAGTCGAACAACCACAGGTTCGTCATGTTCTCCGAATTTTCGATCTGTGACCATCGCCGTTTGATTTCCGGGAAATACAGACTCTCGACAACGCGACTTTGCATTCTGCAGCGTCGCAGTTCATTTTCGAGCGAGGAAAGCTTCGTTCCAAGGCTGGTAAGCTGCGCTTCTTGAGCATCCACGTCCTCCCGGCTTTGAACCGCAAGACTCAAGATCGCTTTCCGCATTTCTTCCAACTTTATGTCGTACTTAATTTCCAGCCGAAGGTGTGATTGCTCTACTTCATTGATTTCTTGCAATACTTCGGCGTGATGTATGCTAAACGAGCTCTGTCAGATACTGGTGATCGAAATGGAGGGTAGAGGGACATGACACCAGCTCAAAATGTGCTCACCCTTTCATGAGATCTCTCACGTTGGAACGAACAGACCAGTCTAGTTTCTTCATGCGAGTCTCTAGATCTTTCAACTCGCTTTGCTTCGTCAGAGCTGCCAAAGCGACTCTACCACTTTCAATCATTTGTGATCTGGCGTCCGTCCGCCTCGACAGTTTGATTATCAATTCCTGTAACTCTTTGGCCAAGTCTATGCAGCTTTTTGACATGGACAATGTAATGCGGTCAGTCTTTGATGGGGCTCTGTTGAGAGAAGCTAAGCTTGTCTGTAGAATAAGTTGCCTCTCTGTTACATCTGTAACGATCTTCTCGAGTTCGTGAACCTGTGGAGTTGTGCCATGCCAAGCATCGCGAGACGATTTCGCAGCCTTCAGCAACGACTTGCTCAGGTCAAGAAAGGTGACGATGCTCGATGCCAAACCTACCAAAGCTATTGCTTCTGCCATAATGCAGGTTCACAGCTAGACTGACGCGAAAGCAGGAGGGGTCGCAAATGCATGAGAGGGGGCAAGTTTGACGAGATGGGTTCTGTTTGTCATCCAGTTACGCCATACAGCCTAATGCGACAGGATCATCATGTGCCAATGCTTGTTTTCCGAGAATCACGTGCTTACAACATGTACAGGGCACCTAGGTACCTATATAGGCCAGGTAAGCAGGCAGCGGCCCATTCTGAGGTGTGATACAGGATGTCGAGTTCAGCCGACATCGGCTAATAAAGCGGCACAGCAACAATCTCCTGGGGCAGAAGCTGGCTGATTAATTTCGCCAAGGAGATCTCAGTGACTACCCTCGCTTTCAAGCAGGCAAGGTACCTTATTGTTTTTTCCACCTTCATGATACACTCCGTTGAAGGTCTATCGACAGCGACCAGACGCCGGTGCAGTGCCCCTTTAGGCTGGATCATCATGTGAGGCAAGTCATCAACTGATGTTTGGTGGTAAGAATTCCGAAATCGACTGACTTGAGCTAGATGCCTTCTTCGGATCGCCCTGAAGGGGCTCAGGACTGGCCAGCATCCCCACGAGGCGCCTCTGACACAACGGGAGTCGAGGTCATCAACGTCGAGGGAAACCCTGAAGCGCCAGTATCGGGCCGAGATCTCGACAGCGTGACACCAATTTGGCAACACGATAACTCCCTAATCAGACTTCCATCACAAGGAGTCCGCAGCATATATTTCTTCGTATTACGCAACTGGTTCTATTTGCTCGGTTTAGCTATTGCCGCAGGAATCCTTCAAATTTTGTTCATATTGTGGAATGTAATGTCTATCGCCACACTATTCGTTGTATACTTCGTTGGTTTCATGGTTTTCATGTCTGTATATGCCGCTGCTATAGCGGGGTATTTCGACAGATAGTTTTGAAAGCGTTAGATTCACCCAATGAAACTGAAATTTCTCCATTAAAAAGTTCGAATAGACGACGGCCATATTTAGGTCTGTCGGTGAATGGCGAATTCATCCTCAGGCTTCTCCGTTCTTCTTGGTCCTCTAACCTCCTTGTGATGTCTTTTCCTGGTAGGTCCCGAGTCGCCCCTGTTCAACCGTTCTTGTTGCCTCTGGGTTCGGGTTGGTTAGCATCACTCCAGATATCTCAGGGTGAGGGCTGAACCCTTTGGTATGCTAACGTGGTGAGCGAACTTGAAATAAGTGGGATTCAATTTGATGTAGAATGCTCCTTCAAGCCACCGGAAGAAATAATCTTGCTCTTTGGGTATTTCTCTTTTTATGATTTCTTTGGCTGGATCAGGCTTGGTCCGCAATTGAATAGGCATTCGGTCGGTCAGTGTATGATATGGTGTCGTAGGTGTCCATCAAGACGCATTAGCGGAGGGTTTTAAAACAGTATGCTTAGGGGCTATCCTACGAGCACAAGATTGCGAGGGCATACAAATTTTGTGCACAGGCGACGCTCTCAGCTGCAAACTTTCTTTAAATATGGAATGCTTTTTCACTATATACCTAAGACTTAAACGCGGTATCAATCTGCTCAAGACCGCTGCATCCTGTGTTAGTACTTGATTTAGAGCAGAGTGAAGTCAGCAATTCGAAACACGGTACTAGCTCTAGCCACGGCCTAGGTATACCAAGCTATCTCAGTCACTTCGATTCTGGTTACTCTTTGTTTGTAGTAGCACGTCCATACTCGTTTAGACTCACAAGGCTCTCCCTTGCCATTCAACGGCCTCTGAGATCCTGCAGTTCTGCCTTGCAACGAATAGCTCCGTTCTTCATATCTTTCTTGAATGCTAGTCCCGACCTGCTCTATCCCTGGAACAGTGATGAATGCCCGCCGACAACCACGATGATATGCATCCCTGAGAAGCGGGATGCCTCTTCCTTAATCTCAGCATGGACAACACCCCTCTCTGTTTCGTCGCCTTGTTAGAGAAAAACTCTCTCTGCAGGTGACCGCGCTGGCCACCACGATGGGCCGTATCCCCATCGCCAACTGGGCGACTGGTATTGAAGTAGGGCCAGTGAAGACCTCCTCTGATCAGGGCAACGAAGCAGTCACTTGAAAAAAAGATAGGTTCTTGAATGTGTGGTGTAGGATTGATGATGTGTGTCCCTTGGGGGTCCTCACAACGAGTCTAGCTAAAGTGCGTTTCCCTGATTAGCCACTCCTTATCACCTTATCACTAAGCCACATCTTTCTGCCCTGCCCAGTTTCAATATGAGAAAGACTCTCGCAAGAAAAGGGGTGCGATGTGCGTTGACGTGAAGAAGGTCACAGTGGGCGCTTCAATTCATTGGCGGACCCACCCTGCGGCTGTGTCCGCCCCTGTCTTGTCACAGCTGTGTCCTGAGCGACCAGGACACTGTCAGCAACACGCCTTCTACCATCATAATCTAGTCCACCTGCCTTCAGAACAATCGACCATTCAGTCCTGAGGTTCATCCAGTACTACAAAGCAGTGATCTCTCATGCGTTGCATATGAATGCTTGCCCATCACGTCATGTCCTCTCGTGGCGGGCGAGGGTTTGCTTTCGGAGTCCTTGTTTTTCACTGCGGATAGGATTGAGCTTCCCCCAGTCCCATTACTCGACCATTTCAGCATCACCCGTTGAGTACGGATACATTGAAGGAGTAGAGCATCTCAGCGACTATCGGTCGGGCGGCTATCATCCAATTCACATCAATGAACGACTCGATAAGCGATATCGAATCGTACACAAGCTTGGCCACGGCACATTCTCCACTGCCTGGCTTGCCGTCGATGAGAAGACATCAAAATATGTCGCTATCAAGGTTGGCACCGCGGACGCGGAACACACCGGGGTTGATGTTCTTCCCCAGCTCACAGAGTGCATCGCAAGCTGTAGCGACTCGGAAGACAAGTTGTCGCTGATTCCCGTCGTTCTTAATCGCTTCGATCTCAACGGGCCCAATGGTACCCATCCGTGCCTCGTCACCCTTCCAGCACGGTGCAGCTTGCGGGACGCAAGGGAGGCATCAGGCAGCTCCCTCTTTCAGCTCGATGTTGCCAGATCTCTTGCCGCACAGCTGGTCCTGGCCTTGTCACTCGTCCACTCACAGGGCTATGCCCATGGAGGTGAGCATCTCGTTGCCTAAAACGCCGACAACTCAGTTGACACCTTGCTCTAGATCTACACCTCGGTAATCTTCTTTTACAGTTACCCTCATCCCTCAACGACTTATCGATACAGCAACTTTACGCGCGGTACGGAGAGCCAGAGCAAGAGCCAGTTGTCCGTCTCGACACGCAGGCAGCGTCGGCGGACCTCGGGGTCCCTTCCTACGTGGTGCCTTCTGTGTGGCTGGGCGTACCGAGCAATGAGATCACCCTAGGCGAGGCAAAGCTTATACTGAGCGACTTTGGAGTTGCCTTCTGCCCAGGCGACAAGTCTCGATTCGAGTCATACACACCCCTTATCCTCCGCCCGCCTGAGGCTTTTTTTGAGCCCGCAACGCCCCTCGCATTTTCTTCTGACATTTGGAGTCTGGGGTGTGTGATTTTCGAGCTCCTCGCCCATAGGTCGCTTATCGACGGATTCCTCGCACCGCAGGACGAGATTACAGCGCAGCAGGTAGAGCTTCAGGGCCTCATGCCAACCGAATGGTGGGGAAAATGGGAGAAGCGCCCGAAGTGGTACGATGACGGCGGCAAGCCTTTAAGCAACGCATCTGATATCTGGTCTTGGGAACGACGGTTCGAGCAGTGGGTTCAAAACCCGCGACAGTCTAGGAACATGGAAACGATTAGTGAGGAGGAGCGGGATGCGCTGTTTAAACTCCTATGGTGGATGCTTGCATGGAGGCCGAGCGAACGACCAGATGTGAAGAGGGTGATGGAGTCAGATTGGATGACGAGGTGGGCTTTGCCAGCATACCAGAAAGGCTTGGAGGGGCTTTGACCTTCACCGAAGCGCACCACTGATCCACGTATTGGACATAACGACTCCCACCAAATTGGACCAAGATTATGTTGGTGTATCTCTGTCTCACGCCCGCCCGCTTGCATCAGGTGGCTTGCTAGCGGGAGATGTATTCACAGGATTTATGGAGAGGATGGATCATAGTAGCGTAGATGCCAGCAATGCAGATGCGGCTTGAAAGAGAAGAATCTAGTATTAGAGCGCAGTAACAGGAATGACATGAGGACTTGACTTCGGCTAGTTGAGTCTCTTCCAGGTCGCCACCTCCAGTGATATATCCCCTGAGGTCGTGATAGATCTCGACTGCAATTCGGTCAAGCGTGAGTCTCTCTTCGACCGTCTTCTAGACCTTCTATCATTACTCAGGGTTCATATCATACTTTCATCTCTCCATTCGGCGTGATAAACTTAATTGGAGAACGTGATGCCCTATCAGGAGACCCCTACGGAGCCACGGCATTGGGGGCTAGTCAGGGGCTAAGGGTCACGAGAGCGTATATATAAGGACCGCGGAGGGCCCTTCAAGCTACGGAGGGCTAGAATTGATATGTATCACACCCCTATACCCATGATCTATTGCCTTCCGACTACGCATGGAAGCCCTCCCCACACTGCTCCAAACCAAGCACTGACAACGGGCAATATTTTCCGCTGTAAAAATTCATTTTGGATGTTATTTTACCACAAACCTAACATTTGATCGCGGCAAGAATCTGTTGAATAGCACTGCACCCTGCGTACAGCCTTGCTCTGACAGTTGCGCCTACCTTCGATACATGAGCTGCAGCAACTTTAAAATCCAGCGTCCCATCAGTCATCGATGACAACGGCCCACGTAGTCCCCAGGTCCGGGACTAATATAGCTATAATACGTCCACTCTCTCATGAACCCCTTGTCCCAGTCGAACACCAAAGTGCCCAGCAAAATAGAGGTAACCAAACCAATAGCCAGCATCACATTCGGCAACAAAATCAGTGACAGCTTCACCCACCAACTGCCAATCAACTGTCCGCGCGTCAATCCCTCCTCAAACATCGCCTTGCGCCTGTTGAGCATGTCTACCTCTTCCAAGTAGCTGATGAAACGCATGACATGAACGAGAATGAAAGATCCACTCATACCGATCACATCAGCAAGTCGCATGAGAATGGTGCGTTGCAGACCACATGAGTATTTGGCTTTGAGGACCATGACCAAGCCAACAAGGACTGTCAAGTTTGTTGAACCAAATTTCAGTTGGCGCATGAGTGGTCGCTTGTCTGGGTACCTGGAAATGTTGACGTCTTTGCCACCATTCGCGCAAGCCTTTAGAACCCTTTCATCCAGGGCTTATGAAACATGTCAGAAAAAGGAACATATGTGGCGCAGGACGAATACCGACTCACATTGCTCAATGAACGTGTCGCAAACGGGAGGCAATTCCCGTAACGCGATCAAAGGGGGTTGAATGACCACCACAGGCGGGGCCTGTTCTTCTTTGCAGACTCGAGCAACCCCCCGAAGAGGACAATCGAACCTTGCGCGCACAGTTCCATGCTTCTTACCCAATTCGCTTGACGAGAGAAGCAATAACCTGGCTCCACGAACCAGCACCTCATCAGTAATCTGACCGAGTTTGCCTTGGACTTTTGGAACATGTATGTCGAGCATCAGACAGGCTTGCTGGCTTTCATTCCTCAGGAATTCATCCTGTTCTGGTAGTAGGCATTTCAGAATGACTTCAAAATTGGTTTCGTTCTGGGTCACACGAATGCGGAAGGTCGATAGAAGCATAGCACCTGGCTCTGTCAACAAGATCCCAGACTTCAAGACCCTCGACGTGAGCCAGGCCCCCGAATACACAAGAAGGCCATCAGGCTTGGGCGACACTCGCGCGTCTCCAAATACCTGTTCTGTTCCAGGACTCGAGGGAATCCATCGATCGGCGGAGTTTTTGCCCGCGCGAGGTCTGGGATAGTCGTTGTACATGATTTCAGCGGGAAATGTATCCATGCAGTTGAGAATGACCTTGATTCTGTCAACTGACTCATCAAAGTCTCTCAGTCGGGAGGCCCTGACATCCGTCAGATTGGCAATTATGTCTGGAAGATCCTCGGCTTTGGTAGTATGCCGTCGACCTAGGAGGTTCCATATATCTAGAAGGCGTAGATACTTGACCTCGGGGCTCGGGGGAGCGGCATTGTGCCGGAACTGTTCTAACGGTCGCCTCTGAGCCGAGATTGAGCTTGTTGCCAGCCTTAAGGCACGATATATCAGGTCTTTTGTGATATTCTCCGCTGGCTCGGTGCCGTAGAACAGCCCACCCTTTGCAACAGTGGCGTGGTTGATTGGCGGTCCGTCAATCCACCGATTCGCGGCAGCAATGGTGGTCCACCCGAGACGCTCCCCGAACCAGTAGACCCCTATCACAGGGCCATACCAGAATGGCTTATCATGAGCGAACATCCTCATGTCTTGCGCGAAACGATCCTCAACAGTGATCGAAACAACTGTGTCTTTGAATTGGAAAAGGCAGTTCCGTGCAAGAACCCCTTCTTGCAGGGTCCAGCACCGCGTGTTCCATTTAGAAGTTGCCGTCCACGCAGTCAGTTCCGCAGTAGAGCGTTCTGAGATGCTCATATTTTCCAAATCGCGATCCACAACAAGGACTTGAGCGGCTGCAGTATAGATAAGTGCCATTCTGCTGATGGCCTTTTGTCTTATGTTGGCATATTGTGGAGACACGGGAATGCCGAGAGTATCCATCCAGAAGAGTGGGCTCCGTTTAGGCGTTCGAGTGGACTTCTCGCCGAGTTGGTCATGCGACGATAGGGATTTGGCGATCCTGGTGAGCCGGCATGTCGGCAGTGCGTTCTTTTCGGGGTTGCCCATCCCGTCAATCCACACATGTGACATGGCTGTGTATTGCGCATCCGAAAACGTTGAGCACGCCTCGAGCTCTAAAAAAGCTTCTTCATCCGCCGCTATCTTGATTCTCACCAGCGGAATCTTATCACTTTCGATAATGCGCACAAGTTCCTTCTCAGGCAGGCTGACCAGAGCGCACTGACAACCATCAACAACGTGACGCGCGCTCTTGGTGGACGCGCTGGTGTTGTATGCTTTGCAGAGGAGATAGGTACAGGACCCATGGTTTATGTCAGGGCCCTCATCACGGTCCAGAAAGCTGAGATAGTAGACCATGAGGTGCTCGGTGCGGCAAAAGACGGTGATGATCTGTGAGTGACACCAGCCGTTGTCTTCGAGCCGGTCAAATAGCAGTCGTTGCACAGGTGTCAGTTCATCAAGCTTGACAGATGCGTCCTCAAGCACTGTAACATGGGGAGCCCGAGTCGATGTCAGTGTGGTTGTTGCCAAGCCATAGAAATCTCCGGCCAGCAAGCCAGTGTCAATGAAGCCACTGATGAAGTCCGTCAGTATTCTGATTGACAAGAAGATGGCAATGCTCGGCTCATCGTCCGTGACCACCCGTTCCAGCCTTTTGCTGGCGTCGACAGCCGTTTGAAGTCTGTGCTGGATTGTCTCGATACGCCCTTGGCTTTCTGTTGATCGGAGGTCAAGAGTGACCTGGGTCATAATCGCCTGCAAGGCTGTGGCATCGATCGATTGCCCGTCGCTGCTGATGAATCGAGATCTTTCCACAGAACAACCGAGCAGACCGTCGATCAGCCCGAAGAACAGCCATTCTTGGGCGAGGCTGGCAAGCTTCCGGGCGGGGAGTGTGATGTCAAGAATCTGCTTATGTCCACAGCCGGCGCGGTCTGGGTACGAGCTGAACTCGTCGTCATCGAGACTAAACCCAGGCAAATAAGGTACAATGACAGGCGAGAGTCTCGAGCTTTTCGGTGTCGAAAGGTATTCCATTCTGTCTGTAGAGCTCGATGCCGACAGATGAATGCTGGTTCACGATGAACTTCGGCGGGGTTGTTGCTTTGCCGCAGGAAGGTCCCTGTCAGCCGCATGTTGCCCAGTTTTGAATCCTTGCACCAACTTCCGGAAGAATGCGTAAGCGAAGCGGCTTTACTCTCGACACTCGAGGACATAACATTTAACTTGATCCCGACCAACAACCCATCAAGCAAACTCAAGTAATCCTAAGAGAACGTATGTTATAAAATGCAGCGTGTTACAAACATGATAAGCAGATGGGCTTTATGATGCAGCATTTGGTTCTAGGTTCAACCGTTTTCAATGGGTAGGCCAATTGTGGGACCCGTTCCTATCTATCCTGAGAGCATGCCGGATGCCCACACAGACACTTTTACCCCGTCTGCTGGTGTTCAATCCATTATTTTGCCCATGATTGAAGCCGAGCCTCGAAATACTGCACAGGCATCGGGGCGAGCCTAGCTGAACCTCTTCGTCACAAGGCATTCATTCGCCCGATTGTAGTATTCTTGCCTAAGGCACCGACAAGCCAAATCACCACCTCGATCAATCCATGTTCAAGTCAAGACCGCTCGCAGCATCACCACCGCCATCACCACCACAGAGCCCTGAAGATGTCGACGCCTAGTCTGGTTTCCGTGTTCAAAAGATTCCCCAAGGAACTCTTCCGCGTGAACAATGGCTCTGCAGTGAAGGTGCGCGCCTGGTCACCCAAGCGACGGACATATGACATTGTAGTGGAAAATGGAGTCGTCCGACCGAAAGCTCTGGAGCCATCCAGTTACGTAGGTCAGTCATCCCGAATGGAGACTCTGAGCCGCTTCATATCCTACTGATCCTAATCATGGACGTACTAGCTCCCAACGGCGCATCCATGAGGCCCAATTCGCCCTACCAGCAATCGCTGGTGTCCTGGCGTTTCCGCGGCAATGACACCATTGTCTATTCAGTAGCCGAGGGTAAGTGAACAGCACTCGATTGCACCCTTTGAACTCTGGCGCGATGATGAAGAGATATTAACAAATGCGGCGAAGGGACCACACTTCCTGAAGACCTTCTCCTAGTCCACGAGCGGTCAGACCACTACTCCCTGCAGCCATCAACGGCGATGGGCCTTGAAGGTGAGTCGTTATGTATTTTGGGCGCTGCGACTGAAGGCTGATCCACCTTAAAAGAGCTGGAAGTAAAGATAACACGCTTCTTCATGGCCAATGCCAAGGTGTTCACGAGGGAGGAGTGGCTGGAAGCCTATCCAAGAGCCACCGAGGCCTCAAATTTTCAAAAGACATAGCAACGAAGTTGATAGCCTGAGTTTCTTCCTTCTTTCATTATGGTAATGAGCAGGTGATTTCTTCATAGACTGCTATCACGCAAGAAGTTAGATATTCGATGCCTCATCTTGTGGACAGATTGCGCGAAACGTCGCATCGGGCATGCCAAGCTGCGATATTCCACCTTAACGTCTGCCTCAGATAGCACACTGTGAACTCGAAACTGGGTGAAAAGAACCCGCACTACCGACAGTCAACTCTGACCTAGTCGTCGATTTGCGTGCCGAAGTTGCTTCTGAGATTGGGGTGTCGGCCTCGTGCTAACAAGTATGATGGGTTGTTGGAGGCGCTATTCTCAACTCCATACCGAGCTTCGGGGTGGTTTCTTCAACAGAGTGTCGAGAATTCCATGCCTCCATGAACTATTCTTGCTCGTCTAGAAGATGGAGGCCGGCGCGGTTCGACAGCGAGATTCCGTCGTGTTGTTGCTAGAACAATGAAAGACTGTCTTTTCTTCCAACATTTGGTACACGACCGCCAAACTCAAAGAAGCCGTCTCCAAACTTTGTCGAAGTCGCCTGATTCCTTGACAATCTTCTTGTCGCCGCTGTTGGTGATATGTTGTCTGTCTGCCAACATGGGCTAACATGCATCAGAATGGACCAAAACGGATCAACATGGGTCAAGATGGGCCAACAGGTACAAGAAGATGCCAGTATCTAACAAGCAGCAAAGGATCTGGCTGTCCTGAGATGCCAACAGCAGCCGGAAAACACGAAGTAGAAAGAATCGGCATGTGCCTGTCGAAAAGCTATAAGTAGGACAGGTCTGTACAGAGCTGAAGTCGAAATCCAGTATCAAGATCTCATCTGAATCATTGCTTCCAGAGTTCACGATACTAACAATCTCTGGGTTCTGAACTATTTCTCCAGTCAATTTGCTGACCTCTCATCCATCCCCTTCGGCTTCGTCATGTCGAATTACATTGCGTCGTTTAAATATGTCCCCGTTCTCCTGTTCCGCCTCAATGCTGGCGCGAGCATCAAGCTTCGAGAATATTCAGTTCGGAGAAGCCAAAGCTTCGATGTCTTCTCGGAAGCCGGAATGGTTCTGCCGAAGGCTTTGGATCCCGTGACCTATCAAGGTATGTGACCTACCTATCTGCTGCCGTGGTGTATGATTAGCGGGGTGATCCTGATATCCCGACCTAGCCCCCAATGGAGCTTCCATGCGGCCCCTCGGCGACCTGCAGACGAAGCTGGTAAAAGACTTCAAGGGGTCCAATGTGGTCGTCTACGCGATTCCTGAGGGTAAGCCGTCTGCCATAGTCCCCGTCGAAGAGCAATCCTGACTCTCAAAGGCACCATATTGCCCGACGACCTGATCCTGGTCCACGAGCATACCGACCATTATTCGCTCCAGCCGGCGGTCGAAATGCAACTAAAAGGTACGTGGTATCCGCTGAATAGCAAGCAATAGATGGAGATATAACTTACTATGGGGGTCAGATCTCGGCAAGAAGATTACGCGATTCCTCGAGACGAACGCAACGGTGTATAGCAAGAAGCAGTGGCTCGAGGCCTTCAAGACTGGCCAAGAGTATGATTCTTCTGCCGGACCATCCACTTCCTCTAGCCAACCCGCCTTGAACCAGCCTGAATGGATTTGGAGCGAACAGTACAAAAGATACTACTCTTTCGACGAGAACGGGGAGTACATTTGGCAAATCGAAACGAAGGATACCGAGGCCAGCTCCTCGTCTAAAAAGCACAAGAAGCGTTGATATGAGCTCCTGGTCTGACTTCGGGTCGCAAAGGTACGTGTGTCGACCTTGGTCAATGAGACAGTACTTGTCAAATGGTTTCCTTCGTGTTTTTTGTTGCTTTGCTTTTCAGTCTGACTGTCATCATTTTGTAGCGCAGGCCGCCCACCGATGTCACGAACACTGCAATTGGTTGCTTTCAAGAAGTCCTGTTTTTGGATGCTCGTAATGTACACCTAGTAGAAGACAGGTGCGATATTCTATAGATCTGCGTCGCAGAGAGTTGGTGAGAGCCGACGCCCCTGGACCGGGTACCAATTGGAGGTGGACCCAACTCTGCACTGGGGCTATCCGATAGGTCACTGACGACGCTCGGCCAAACTAAACACCGAGACCTGTTGGCCTTCTATTCCATGCCCGTGAGTACCTTGGGTAGGTATCGTACCTATCTTCGCACTGTTCATCATCACATCAAACTCCTTTGAGGTACGAAGATGAACCGTCCCTTTGCCGCCATTTCCAGGCGTGCTCGCAGCACTGTCCTCCAAACCCGACCGCAAGTCGTGATTCGACGACAGTTTTCAGCCAAGGCGATATACTCGTCGTTCCCTGCCACTCTTCACTATTACGCCCCTAAGCCCGTCTCGTCCCTGTTCGATTCCAAGGAAGAAGATGAGAGGCCACATGATATCTTTGACGAGGGGGTGACTGTGGAGCCCACCGGCATTGTATATCCGGCCTTCAACAGATCTGGTTGGTAGTCTGGCCGGCTTCCATGGAGCACAGGGCTGAACCCTTGACAGTTTCGAATGGCGCCGTCATGTTCCCCAACACGTTCATGATGCAAGAGCTCATTCGCATGCACTTTGACTACATGCTTGACCGAGAAGATGAAGGGCACGAGGTTGACACGCCATTTGTGTACACCATTGCTCAGGGTAGGAGCGGATTCCATGAATGCAATAGCCGTGTAACCTGACATAAACGAAATAGGAACCCCAATCCCTAGCCACCTCATCCTCATCAACGAGTATATGTCCAGGTTCACGCTTCAGCCATCGCGTGGCATGCCGCTACAAGGTCTGAGCACATCTATCCACCTTACCAAGTTACGGCGCTAACACTGAATAGAATTGAACCAGTCACTGGATAAGTTCTATGCCCAGTACGCCCAGAAGGAAACGGCAGAGAGCTGGCTGGACGCACATGCTTTCAAAGACGCTGTGGCAGATGACGCTGATCCCGTATGGATGGCTAGATAGATGATCAGAGGGTGCGCTTCTATTGCATCCCGTTGGCGACATTGAATTCGGCCGCGCCAGGCGAGCAGTGGTTCCGCCGCTGCGTTGCACCGAGGTGGCGTGGCGTGACCGGAAAACGGCGTCTGCTTTGTAACAATACTGTACTAATACTAGAGGGAAATAACCACTCGATGTATATTAGCTAACTTGGGCAAACCGTATCTGGATCCAAGTATTGTCATCCTAGGGGTAAACGATAGTTTCATTGACCTCAGCTATCTTTGGTGAAATTGTATCAAAGAGCAAGCTACGCATGTAAGTAAGTGGCATGTATCTATCGTTCGGCGGACGGGACCATGAGAACAGAACTAGCGTTCCTCCTCGTGCTTCACGCGTCGGCGCCGTTCTTACATCCGACTCGACTGGACAGTGTACCGATCGGACGTAAAAGACAACATGTCTAGCAAGTATCTTGATTTCAGGCATGGCAATGGCATCGCCGTGCATCAGCTTGAACTCAATGACGCAGCTGACTAAGTTCCGTTGAACCCCGCATCGCACCAGCATTGGCACAATGGTAACGAGCTGTTCTCCGGTTCGCTGTCGACAGTCCTCTTGTTTTAAGAAGGTCAGTCAAGGCATTCCGTCAAGAGAACCATGCTCAATGCATGACACCATTGCAGCGGGGCCTCGCCTCATCTCATGCTCCATCAAGTCCCAACGCCTTATAAAGCGATTCCTCGTAGCCGGCCGACCTTCTTGAGAGAGATATCTACTTGTTGCTGCATTGAAACACCACCCCTCCCAGAGAGCCTGCCCATCATGTCCACTCCGTTCCTCGACCACCTCGTCATTCTCCTCCCCCACTCCGCCCTCATCTCCCCGCCCTCATGGCTCCGCTCCGCCTTCCACCTCTATCCCGGCGGCCAGCACGCGGACAACCGCACCGCCAACACCCTCGTCCTCCTCCCGGACGGGACCTACCTCGAGCTCATCGCCTTCCTGCCCCACGTCGCTCCCGAAGACCGCGCCAGTCACCCCTGGGGCCGCGAGCCCGACGGCCACCTCGTCGACTACGCCCTCAGCCTGGCCGCGGGCCCCGACAGCACCGCCACGCCCGAGGCGCGCTTCGCGCCGATCCGCGAACGCATCGCTGCCGGCGGGTCCGCGCCGCTGCGCTACCCCGAGCCCAGGACGGGCGGCCGCACGCAGAAGGACGGCACGGAGATCAGGTGGGCGACGTCGTTCCCCGAGGCGGCGGTGCCGTCGGTGCCTTTCACTCGCGGCGAGCTGCCGTTTTGGTGCCTGGATCGCACGGACCGGCGGCTGCGTGTGCCGTATCACGGGCCCGAGAATGTGCGGCACCCGTCCGGCGCCAGGGGCGTCGGGGCCTTGGCTGTGAGCGTTTCATCGCAGGAGGCGCTGGAGGTCTATGCTCGTATTCAGGGGGTGGAGGGGCGCTCGGGCGGGGATGGATGGACAGTCTGGGACCTGGCGGCGCCGGAAGGTCCTCCAAGTGCGCTTCGCGTCAGGGTTCGGGATGGAACAGCGACCGGCGGTGGGAAGGAGAAAATCAAGTTGACAATTTTGACCGAGCGGGGAACCGAGGCGAAGAGAATTGGAGGCGAGATTGCCGAAGGCGTCGAGCTCTGGATTGACCTGGAGCCGGAGACGTAGACCAGACTTCAATAAGGAAAGGGGGTATCATTAACTATAGGACAAACTCCTGACCAGCCGCGCGTCGTCTCATCTACCATGCCCACGTCCTACTCGATGCGGAGAAGACGGGAGGCTTCCACTGTATCCGCGCTGGATCGATGAGGCGCCTCTTCTTCGTCTTCTGCTTCTCCCTCTGCTGCACCAGCTTTTCCGGAATCACAATCTTGTGTTCGCCACGGTGGTAAATCTGCATCCTCAGTGCGCCGAGTGTGTGCTCGACGTCTTGCGTCGTCATTGACAGTTGCGTAGAGATGGTCTCGATGGTCGCCTTGTCTTCGCGCTCATTGAGCCCGAGCAGCAGATCAATGATATTCTCACCCCAGTACTGTCTGTAACTCAGAAGACCCAAATCGGACAGAGGCTTCTCGGGAGAACCGAGGCGGCCTTCAATCTTGGAGAGCTCATACGAGAACTGGATGAGGAGACGACCGTAGCCTTTTCGCTGGTATTGCGGTAGCGTGAGAATACAGGCCACGTTGTAACCGTCTGCACTTTCCTTTTCTTTGGAGAAGTAACCAACAAAGTGAAAGCCCTTGTCGTCTCTGGTCGTCATGACGTAGAATAGGAAAGGGTCGACGTCGTAGTAGAGCGTTTTATGGTCAAGGAACATTTTCGACAGCAAACAGAGGTTGCGACACCATGTCCTCTGCCTTCGTCCGTCAATTTCAAAGAAAGAAATCGAGTCGTCACGGTAGATCTCGTTGCCAGGCGGGTGCTGCAGGGTGCACTTGATGCGGTGCCGCGTGAACGACTTGAGGTCCCCGTAGTATCCCAAGCAGAACTCGCAGATGTACATGACATCCTCTGCGCCGAAAATTTCAGGGTACGGCGAAAAGTACCAAGGGAACAGATCGTGTTTGCCGAACTGCACTTTGGAGATGTTTCGGATTCGAGAGATCTCGGCTGGGTTCTGCGTCATACTGCCGTGTGTCCTGAGCTTCTCAATCTCCGCGTCACGACTGAAGCCGTTGACCTCGCCGTTCTTCTGGTCCGCCGCGGCAGCACCCTCGTCGCCGTCCACCTCCATGTCGTCGCCACCTGCAGCGGGCGTCGAGGTGGTGTCCGCAGCAGCGGGCGTCGGCGCCTGACTCTCCTCGGCCGGCGTGGCCTTGCGGCCCTGCTGCGAATCGACGAAATCGGTCCATGGATGCTGCGGCGTGTTGACCTCGGACGCCGAGGCCACAGACTGCTCTCTCTTGCCGGGCCTCTTCTGCGCCTTCTTGTTGCCCTGGGTCTTTTTCGACGTCGCGACGGCGCCCTTCTTCTTCGTGTCCTTGGCCGGCTTCTCCTTCTCGACGCCGGGCCACTCGACGTCCTGGTCGAAATCGATACGCGCTAGCGGCACCCATTCGTCGAGACGCTTGTTGAAGTTGTCAAAGTTGCAGTAGAACTGCCGCCCGCTCTTGGTCTGTTTGATGCTGAGGATCTCGGCGCGGCGGGGCACGCCGTTCTTCTCGACCCAGGCGATGCAGCCGACCTTGATGGTCTCGGGCGTCGCGCGGCCCTTTTGGCGAGGGCCATCGTTGCCGACAGTCGGCTCGGGCTGCGTCATGATGGAACCGGTCGTGGTTGTGGTTCTCCTTGATGGATTCGAATTCGGGTGGTGTGTAGTTTGAATGGTGGTCGTGATGGGGGAAAGATGGAGTCGCGCCGCATGTTCTCGAAGTTTAGATGGGGCGGTCGCGGCAGAAAATGGCCGCCCGCCACTACGACGACGAAGGCGGTCAGGCTAGCGGCGAGAATCCCTGCATGGAGACCCCGGTACATGCATTCCCGCTTTTCAAGACCCTCTGGAAAGAACTTCCATCTTCATTTTCATCGTCCATCATAGTTCGTTTCTTTTGAGCTCTCATGCAAATTTCATCACTCTGACCAGGCAATAAACGGAAATCGGGTCCACAGCAAGAACTCAAACAGCATGCCCGTCTGAGTTCTCATTCACCCACAGAAACGACTTCTCCAAGACCATGGCACGCGAGCTCTCCTCCAATTGGAAGCAGCTGCAGGCTCAGATCCAGGCCGAGTCCTCCTCCCAACCAGACGGCAAAACGCCAAGCACCCTCAAGCGGAAAGCCTCCGGCAAAGCCCTCGCCTCGGCCGCCAAGAAGCAGAAGAAGCCCGTCGTCTCCAAGACAGCAGCCGCCAGCACCAGCACCACCGTCACACCGCGCCCGCCGCCCTCGGCCGCGGCCAGGGCCCGCCGCGTGCCCGCCGACCTCGCCGCACGCATGGGCGCCGCGCAGTCGTCCAAGGTGGCCGACCCGGCGCGCACGGGGCCCTCGCCGTCCCTCGCCGCCTGGGCCGCCGAGAACGACGTGTCGGCCGAATCGCTGGCCGAGGCCTACGGGCTCGGCCTCCCCGGCAATGCCATGCTCGCCGAGCCGGAGAAGGAGAACGCCGGGCGCACGCCGGGTCTCGACGTCGGCAAGTACGTCGCCATAGACTGCGAGATGGTCGGCGTCGGCGAGGGCGGGTACGAGTCGGTGCTGGCCCGCGTGAGCCTCGTCGACTTCCACGGCCGACAGGTCTACGACAGCTTTGTGCGGCCGCGTGAGAAGGTGACAGACTGGCGCACGGCCGTCAGCGGCATCGCGCCGCGCAAGATGCGCCTCGCGCGCGAGTTTGAGGACGTCCAGGCCGAGGTTGCCGAGCTGCTCCAGGACAGGATCCTCATCGGCCACGACGTCAAGCACGACCTCGACGCCCTCCAGCTGACCCACTCGATCAAGGACATTCGCGACACGTCCAAGTTTCCCGGCTTCCGGCAATACGGCAACGGCAAGAAGCCGGCGCTGCGGAAGCTGGCGGGGGAGATTCTCAAGGTCGAGATCCAGCAGGGGGCGCACTCTAGCGTCGAGGATGCCAAGGTGACCATGGCGCTTTTCAGGAGGCATAAGCCGGCGTTTGATGTCGACAATACGAATCGCTTCCCGGCTTTTGCGCCGGGGGCCAGGAGTGCGGCAAAGAAGCCTAAGAAGAAGAAGAAATAGAATGTTCGCCCCCTTCCCCTGAGCGAGGGATGATGGATGGGTGGACAGGTAAAGCGGCATGAATACCCCCTTTTCAAATTGAAAATTGCCAATTCGAGCTTGACAAGATCTACAAACGCCCAAACGCCCGCCCAGTGCCAGTTCTCCCTGTTCATCACAGCGGAATGCCTTCCATTAACTCCAGAGCGCCCTCCCTGCCCACTGTGATGATGGCATCGCCCAGCGTCTTCGTCGCGAAGCCAGCCTCGCAGTATGTGAAATAGTACTGCCAAGTTAGCTTGAGTCATGGCAGGAACGTGGAGGGCGTCGATCTCTTACCTCCCATTTCCTCCTGAACACGTCGACACCTTCCTCCGACATTTCGGGATGTTCCTTCAGGAGCGCCGGCTTAATCGTCGCGTCAAAGTTGCGCATGAACTCTTCCTTCCAGAGCCGCAGCGTCTTCGCGTAGTGGCCGCCGATGTTCTCGACCTTCTCTGTGATGAGCGTGCCCTTGGACTCGGTGACAATGTGATTCAGCAGCTGCGTGATGGTCGGTAGGTGGCCGCCGGGGAAAATATAGTGGTTGATGAAACTGGCGCCCAAGTTAGTCAATGTACCTTCACCAAGGCCGTCGCTCGTTGCACATACTCTTCCGTCTTGGCGTACGCCTCGTAGCGCCCCTCGGGCATGGTAATGCACTGGAACACGGCAATGCCGCCCTCCTTCTTCAGTAGCCGGTCAATGCACGCAAAATAGGTGCCCAAGAACTCCTGACCCACGGCCTCGAGCATTTCAATCGAAACAATCTTGTCGTACGGCTTCTCTGGCGTCGGCAGGGCGCGGTAGTCCATGAGCAGAACCTCGATGCAATCTTGGAGTCCAGCATCTCGAATGCGCTCCTCGGCCAACACCTTTTGCTCCTTAGACAGCGTCAGACTTGTCACACGGCACCCGGTCGTCTTGACAGCCTCGATGGCGAAGGAGCCCCAGCCGGTACCAATCTCGAGAACGTGGTCGGAAGCCTTGAGATGGGCGCCCTCGATGAAGCGGTGGAGCTTGGTCATCTGGGCCGCCTCCATTGTCTCCTCTGGAGCGCTGGGATCAGGGTGGAGGTTCCAGATCGGGCACGAGTACGTCATGTCCGGTGAGAGAAAGGCGGCAAACATGTCGTTGCTAATGTCGTAGTGGGCCGAGATGTTGAGAAGGGCGTTGGACAGCGTGTTCGTCGTGCGCGCCAAACTCGAGATGGCAGAGGAGAAGCTCGAGATCCAGGTCGTGCCATTGCCCATAGCCTCTCGGTTCACAATGAAGAGCTGCCGTCGCGCGTCAGAAATTCCCCACCTCTTCCACAAGCCCAACAGCTGCTCACCTGGAAGAAGGCTGTCAGGTCCTCGCACTCGACCTCGCCAAGCATGAATGCCTCTGCGAACCCCATGTCGGCGAATAAGAACAGGCGCATCCAGAAGGCATCGCTCTTGACGACGAGCTCGACGCGGGGAACGGCATCGGCGCGGCGCGGCGTCGTCTCCCGAACGATCTGCTTAGTCGCGCCTAGTTTCTGTCCAAAGACAGTCCTCGTCTCGGCCGGCTTGTCGACGAGCAGCAATGTGCCCTTTTCGATGGTGGAGAAGGCGGACAGGATGGCAGGCTTTGCAACGGCGAGGGCCGGGCCCCAGGTCAAGCTTCCCACGGCGCCGCGCACGAGCTCTGTGCTGCGGTACAGAGGTTGCGAAACGGCCGCGGGGAGCAACGAAGGGAGCTTGGGCATGATGACGGCGGGGTGTTGACAGCGGCAGGAGGCTGCGGTAGGGCACTGTTGGAGCAAATGATGAGGACAATTCGCACGAGAGAGACGTTGACCGAACTCAATTGAGCTTTTGAAAGCGTTGAAAGAGGTAGGATGCTCAGAGGGGAAAGGGGAAGTGAAGGACAGAGAAGAGGGGAGAGACGAGGGGCACAACAAAAAAAGCTTCCGGTGGCACGGCGCGAGGGCCCATGCGATCCTCTTTCACCATCGATCATCCCCATGCGACAGACGTGGGGAAGCATGGGCGCTTGCTTGATCGAGGCCGCAGGATGCGCCAGCGCCAGCGCTGGTCTGGCGGTCTGTCGTGTCTCGGTGGTCGGCAATGGCATCTCACCGTCCGTCGCGCGAGGCGTGGGCCAGGACCGGGGGTCAATGCTGGGAATAGTGCTTCGAGGATTTGCAGGGGTAGCTGTTTTGTGCCGTGTTTGGCTGCGACGAGTCCCTATCTGGCGCTGTCTGTCTCTGACAGAGCGGCCGACGTGTGATCCGACGGGCTCTTGTAAGATGTGCAGCTAACCTTCGACGCCAGGCCCAGCGGGACTCGGATCGACCCAGCTTTGGTAGCATTAGGAATGACTCGGCAACCGGGCACGTCATGGCACACACGGTATGGCTGCCGTAGCGCCGTGGAAGGTTTCGTCGGCTTGCAGCTTGGCAGCGTCCTTGGCTTCTTCACGGGTTTGCAGTATAAGACGCCGTGTGCCATACATCAGGAAATCGAAGGAATAGTGCCATTGTAGGCAGCCCTGCTGTCAGCGGGACGCCCGGGAAGGTCGTCTGAATCCAGTGATCAGGAACAGGGTCGTCTGGATCGGGGTCCTGTGGTTCCTGGAGCTGAGTGGATATTGCTTCGGGGTTCATGCCTCCAAAGAGTCCAAATGCGTATATCGATGACATCAACACTCGTCGGTTACACCCGTTGGTCTTGTGCCTGGTATGCTATGCACATGGCCGACGAGACTGTGATAACTGATGCATGGAGGCTTTCCTGGCGTGTGACAAACATGGTAGCATCCCTCCATGTTGACCTGCCATCGAAAGGGTGGCCGCGAGGCTGATTCTGAACTGACTGCAAGAGATGGCCACCGGCGAGGGACCTGATAAAGAAGAAGAAGAGGGGACTGGAATCTCACCGTGAAACAAGAGGGCCCAAGCTGCGAAACTGCAGGGATCGTGCATCAAAGATCGCTGATCGCCAAGCTCGATGGAAGATGGAATGTGGGTGCATAAAAAGGGCACCGTATTCTTGGACGGCACTTCACATGGCTTATCGTGGCAGACTTCCTTATCAGAATGCTCATGCAATGGTGGAGCCGGACAATTAACACACCAGCAAACGCGTCGAAACGCGTGTACCTGATGAACGCATCGCAAGTCCATCCCCGCCAAACACAGTCTCGTCATGTCGAGCGCCATCTTGAACCTACACTCGGAGAAGGCTGCCGCTCCCAAGGCGGTTGCACACCTTCTGCCATGCCGCATCCAACATAACGGACTTATCGACTCGGCGCCGTCCTTCTGGAACCCAACGACATCTACGGGTGCGCAAGCCTTTCTCCTCCACAACCGGATCCTTCGCTAATTGACACGTTGACAGATGGCAAGTCAAAGGCATTCTTCCGTGGTCGCGAACTGCACGGCAAATCAGTTCAGTTGCCCTCGGGCTACCGCGGCATTGTTGTCGAGAAACAGAACAAAACGATCGAGGCTCCGAGGCCAGACGCCCCGCCACAAGAGGAAGAGGATGACGAAGACAAGATTGAACGAGGCGCACTCCGGGTAACGGCCGAGTTTGATGAGATGGTTGTCTGGGGCGCGGAAAGCATGGCGGACGCGGCGACGGATCCTTACGTCAGGAGCATGGAAGAGTGGCTGCAGGTTGCTGAGAGCATACATCAGTACGACGAGCCCGCGAGGGACCAACCGGCGACGGCATGACGGGACAGAAGCATGGTGGGAATAAAAGGGCGTTGGGATTCAGGCATGGGACGGCGTAGGCGTTGATGATGCTCGAGTTATGAAGGGCATGGCCTTCAGGGCCATAAACAGCGTGGAACAGAAGAGCTTGAGAACAGTAATCACCGAGCAAAGTAACTGCAAGTCAGATACGTAGGGCACGCGAGTAAAAAAAAAATTGTAGCAAGGGACTGCAAGCGACAAATAAATAAAATGTTCATCTTCAAGGCAGACTAGCATGTCGCATTCGATACCGAGATGCAGAGCCAACCGCCACTGTGAAAGAGACCAACTAGAAGCCGAGAATACGTAGTTGAAAATGCTTCCCTCAATGAACAGAGTTGCAACCGCCGTGTCCGCAGATGAAGCGTTCTACTGCGGATGGGAAGGCAAGTCTGTAAGATCATTCTATTGTCGAGGCAAACATAGCTAGATCGCACCTCGGAATGCACAAGTACTTGACCTACCTAGCTACCTCTACCTAGGTGGTAGGTAAGGTACCTTAGGTAAGGTAGGTAGGTAAGGTACCTTAGGTAGGCAGGTACAGGTTAAGTACCTATGTGGCCTAGTGTCATGCAAGCAATTAACGTCGCGCGCCTCGACGCGTCCAAGGCGCGGCCCCACGCGTCCCATTTCACCCCTCGAAATCGACCCCTGGCTTTTCCCATTTTCCCATTTTCCCATTTGCCCTTGTCGCGACATCCAGAATCCACACTTCACCCTCGCTTGCCTCAACACCATCGCCCCGACAACCACCTTCACCCCTCCAAACCATCCATCACCACCGCCTTGTTCTATCGCCTCCGTTGCGCTGCCGGCTTGCCCTCTCGAATAGCCTCAATACCAGCATCCGCAACCATGGCCTCGAGCGAAGCCGGTTACCCCATGTCCGACAGGGCGACAACCCCCACCGCCAGACGCTATGCCCCGCCCAGTTCTTCGACCGGCGGCCGCCTGCGAGGTCCTCCCTCCGAGATGACGGGCGCGCCGAGTGATGATGAGGGCGACGGGTTCGCCGATGACCAGGTCGTGCGCGGATCGAAGAGGCCACAGGATTCGGCCAACATCCCCAAGGTCGAGGATCGCATTGGTCTCTTGATCCAAGAACAGTTTGGAGATTTCCTCGAAGGGTAAAGCCTCCCTTTTTTTTTCCGTCATGAGCGCTATGCCGCAACGTGCACAAGATTTTATGCTGACGAATGACCCCAGCTTCGTCGAAGAGCGCGATCCCCATGGAGCGCCGCCCTCGAGTGCCGTCACCACCGACAAATACTACGTTGCCCAGATCCACGGCATGCGAACATACCAGCTCTCCACCCTCTACGTCGACTTTAGGCATCTCGGCCAGTGGCAAAATGGCTCTCTCTCCGACGCCGTCGCCACCAACTACTACCGTTTCCTTCCCTTCATCACCGCAGCACTACACGGTGCTATCGCCAAGCACGAACCCCAGTACTTCCGCGAACATCGTCAGCCCACGGCCTCGAGCAACCAGACGAGCTCAGCTGCGAGCAATGCCGCCTCGGCAAGTCAGTCCGAGCTAGGCAGCAAGACGAGCAACCAGCAGACCGATAAGCTGTTCGCCATCGCCTTCTACAACCTGCCTCTCGTCTCGCGCGTGCGCAGTCTGCGCGCCGCCAACATTGGCCAGCTCCTCTCCATCTCCGGCACCGTCACGCGCACCTCCGAGGTCAGGCCCGAGTTGTCTCTCGGCACCTTCCTCTGCCAGGCCTGCAGGACGGTCATTCCCAACGTCGAGCAGACATTCCGATACACCGAGCCCACGCTGTGTCCCAACCAGACCTGTCAGAACCGCTTCGCATGGCAGCTCGACATCCGCCAGAGCACCTTTATCGATTGGCAAAAAGTGCGCATCCAGGAGAACTCGTCCGAAATCCCTACCGGCAGCATGCCCCGAACCATGGACGTCATCATGCGAGGAGAAATTGTCGACCGCGCCAAGGCAGGCGAGAAGTGCATCTTCACCGGTGCCCTGATCGTCGTCCCTGACGTCAGCCAGCTGAGCATGCCTGGACAAAAGGCCTACTCAATCCGCGACGACAAGAGCGCCGGCAACGGTAACGACGCTGGCGGCGCAGGCGTCTCCGGCCTCAAGTCTCTTGGTGTGCGCGATCTCACATACCGCCTTGCCTTCCTCGCCTGCATGGTTCTGCCAGACAACAGTTCGTCCGGCCGGTCTGCCCACGCGCAGGTGTCGGACATTATGACGGCGCTGACCGACAACACACCCGAATCCGCCATTGATGCAGAGGAGGCGCAGGCTACCGTGCTCGCGACAATGACGCAAGAGGAGATCGCGCAGGTGCGTACCATGGTTCACACAGATCGCATCTACTCGCGGCTCGTCAACTCCATCGCGCCCATGGTCTACGGCCACGAAGTCGTCAAGAAGGGTATTCTGCTGCAGCTCTTGTCCGGTCTGCACAAGACGACGGCCGAGGGCATGCAACTTCGTGGTGACATCAACGTCTGCATTGTCGGTGACCCGTCCACGTCAAAGTCTCAGTTCCTGAAGTATGTCTGCTCCTTTGCGCCCCGCGCCGTCTACACCAGTGGCAAGGCCTCCTCCGCCGCCGGTCTCACGGCCGCCGTGATGAAGGACGAGGAGACGGGCGAGTTCACCATCGAAGCCGGTGCCCTCATGCTTGCCGACAATGGCATCTGCGCCATTGACGAGTTTGACAAGATGGACATTGCCGATCAGGTCGCCATCCACGAAGCCATGGAACAGCAGACTATTTCCATCGCGAAAGCCGGCATCCAGGCGACCCTCAACGCGCGCACCTCGATCCTCGCCGCCGCCAACCCCGTCAGCGGCCGCTACAACCGCAAGACGTCGCTGCGCGCCAACATCAACATGAGCGCGCCCATCATGTCCCGTTTCGATCTCTTCTTCGTCGTGCTCGACGAGTGCTCCGAGGCCGTCGACCGCCACCTCGCCGAGCACATTGTCGCCATCCACCAGCTGCGCGACGAGGCCGTCGAGCCCGAGTACGACACGGAGACGCTGCAGCGCTACATCCGGCTCGCGCGCACGTTCCGCCCCGAGTTCACCGAAGAGGCGCGCGAGACGCTCGTCGAAAAGTACAAGGAGCTCCGTGCCGACGACGCCCAGGGCGGCGTCGGCAAGAACAGCTACCGCATCACGGTCCGCCAGCTGGAGAGCATGATCCGCCTGTCTGAGGCCATTGCCAAGGCGAATTGCGTCAACGAGATTGAGCCGCACATGGTCGTCGAGGCGTACAACCTGCTGCGGCAGAGCATCATCTCGGTCGAGCACGACGACGTCGAGTTTCAGGACGACGAGGACGTCGACGCGCCGCTCGAGGACGGCGCCACGCTGCGCCGCGCCGCGCGCGAGGCCACGGGCCAGCCGGCGGATGACGAGGACGACGAGGGCGACGCCGCCATGGGCGAGACGTCTGGCGAGCCGCAGAAGAAGAAGCAGACGATCACGTACGAAAAGTACATTAGCATGGTCAACCTCTTTGTGCAGCGCGTCAACGACGACGAGGCCGGCGGCGCGGGCGAGGGCGTCGACGGCGATGCCCTCACGCAGTGGTACCTCGAGCAGGCGGAGGACCAGATGGAGGGCGAGGAGGACTACCACCGGGAGAAGGCGCTGGCGGCGCTCGTGCTGAAGAAGATGGTCAAGGAGAACATCCTCATGGCCGTCCGGGGGTCCGGGCTTGCTGAAGACGGCGAGGATGCCGCCACCTCGGGTGACGGGGCGGTCGTCTACGTCCTGCACCCCAACTGCGCGGTGGAGGAGTACTAAGCGGGGGGCTGTATCGTTGTGTCATGAGTATGAGGACGGTTGGATGCATGGGGGGCGTATGGCGTTTGGGAGAGCGCTGTGGCTCGTGGTTTGGGAGATATTGCCCAAGATGATAGAACGAGTGATGAATTGAGAAGAAAGGTTCTTTTAATGATCCTCTCGTATATATGTACGCCGTACGTTTGATCTGATGAGATGCTCAAAAGTCGGCCTCATAATGTCTCATGTCGTGCTGTATTGGCCTTGAAATGCAATCACGTCGTGCTACGTGCGTTGGCCTGAGAATGTATTTATGATGTGCTGTGTAAGCCATGTGATCAGCTTCATTTGGGTACTCTCAAAATGATGTTATTTTGACTACAAAGCGGTGTAGTGTCATGTCACAGGCGACCAAGTGAAATTGTGGCTTAAGAGCTTTGAGTCGAGTGCATACTTTCTTGATGCGTTGACCTACGTAGCACTGCCCAGGTGAGTCAGCTTCTCTTGGTTGCTTTGAATGAATTTTCGTATCGACTAGCAAGCGCAGTGCTATCGCAGATACGCAATGTAGTCAATGGGCAACAATATACATCAAACCTGTGACAAGTTGCAAGTCCAGCGCCTGTAGGGTCGCAGTGCAACACGGCAGGGTTCACTTTGAGTCTGGTCACTTGGCACAAGCAGCTCCGAGTACAAGTAAGCAATAATCGTCGTTCATACCGAAAGTGGACTAAATACGTAGGCCTTCCCGATCACCAAGAGAATGAGCAATGCTTCAAGCACGGAGGTTATGAAGCAGTTGAGAAGGGTTCCCGAGCGAGGAGGATGAACAGAGAATGCTAGACCAAGGCACCAACCGCAATACCACGAAGTAATTTTATTCCTCCGCGTCAACCGGTGAACAACAAGCAATCCATCATGCGGCAGAAGGGACGGAAACAAAAGCGCTGCCGGAAATGTGATTCAAACTTCGTATCGCAGCGATTCAGAATGAACATCATCTTCAAAGGGAGATATGTACCTACGTAAGTAAGGTAGGTACCTCAGGTATGGAAACTAGGGTTCCATACGTAGCCCCAATACGCCTGTTCTCTCACGCGATATAGAATGAAGGGGAGGGGTATACTATCCGCGGAGGTCATGAGCGACTCTCAGGACCTCGGGAGCATGGTGACGGGGGACAGCACTAGCTACTCGGGACTGCCGCCGTCTTATTCGAATCATAGCTCCGACTTGATGCTCTAGGATCATTCCGCTCGCTTCATGCCACCTCAGATTTGCTCCGGCCGGGCCACATACCTATGATATCGTAGCCTTTGATGGGCACGATGATGATGCCTCCTCTTACGTCGTCGAGGTTTGAGTTCCTCTTAGGCGGACCGATATGTTGCCTTGTCCGCTCCGGTCAGCTCAGCTCCGCCATTTTCAGTTTCGAGCCCGATAAGAGCAAGTTGTCCGTGGATCTGAGAAATTCGCACGAGCTGGTCATAGGTCCTCGGCGCTGTGTGTAGGAAAGGTAAGCATTGTAGATCCCGATCAAGATAGAAGATGTCGAAGAGACTGCCGTGGTCCAGAACATGGTGGCTGCCTGCGAACAATTCAGGTTAACGTGTCTTGCCAGCCTCGGAGTGTGCTTGTCGGCCACTTGGTTCTCGGACATCAGTATCTGCCAGATCTTCTGGTTATTCTCCAGATCCAGCACTCGAACAAGCCAGTGCTAGCATGGACTCTTGCACACGCTTCCAAAATGTACATGGGATCCTGCCCCAGCGGGTCATACCAGAACTGATGACTGAGGAGCGGCCCAGATACTAGGTTCTTGCTCCTCACCCGTGTGAATTCAAAAGGAAGCTCATCCTCGCCTTGGCTAGAACGCCCGTAAGATCATCTCTATCAAGCTGCATTCGTGCTCCTACTTTACGTGACTACTTCATGCTAAAAATGGTGCTCCTTTTTGCATAATGATGGTAGTAAATCGAACGCGTTATAGACCATAGTCTACAGGACGAACATATATTTGGAACGTAATAAGCTAGCCATAAATAGAGAAAAAAAGGCTCCAGGTTCCGCGCGGTCCATGGCCGTCTTCATAGTGCAAGCAGCAAGCACAGGATCAAGTATGCCGCTCCTGACGGAGATCAGAGTGGTAGGTATCGATTGTTGATGCCGATATGGTCATCCGACCCGGTGCTGCCAGAGTTGAGCACACCGTTAAGCTCGAGGCGAAGTCATCTTTGAACTTTGATTCTTTGCCACCCTATCTCAGGAAGTAGGCCAGTGCAATTGACTCATCTCAGAGGAACCCTAGTCGTTTCAGGGAAGAGTGATGCGCGAGTGCACCCAACACTGCCGTCTCTTACATGGTAGTGCCTACTGTCCATTTCAAGCAAATTCTTCCAATGATGCTGGACCCCCTTTCCAGAACGTAGATGGTCAAGATATAATACGGGCCACACCAACCATGAGTTCGTGTGCCTCGTTCACCTCGCGAGAACGAGCCAGACCTGCTGGTAGACAGAGATACAAAGTCGCAAAAGACATGTTCTCGACCAAGAAAGACAATTCAAAGCCAAGCACACAACACGCGCTCACGGGCCGACCATCACACGAATCCAAAGAACCGCAGTACAGCTTGTTTCTCCACTAGCCTACTCGGACCAGACCAGTCGGCCACACGCGCAAACCGCTCTCGCTAACTAGCACATCCGCGTCCTCCCGCAGGCACGCACCGTTATGCGCCAGGACAGACCTTCACACCCTTCGTCCCTCTTCCATCGCTTCATCCAGCTCATCCATCGTCACAAAAAGCCGTATCCGCCCCCTTTCCACCCCCTGCTCCCCGCTCCCTAATCCTGCGCCGTATGTACCGCAAGCCAGGCCCGCCCCTGTGTAAGACAGGACAGCAGCCACCCGAAAGACAAAATTCAGCATTGCCATCCATCCTTCGCATTGCGTTGCCGTGCGTTGCTATATGTGTGCGCGTGTTGTGGTATCAGGCAGCACGCTGCCCTCGGGGTTTGGTGTTATTGAAAGTGGCGCGCCTCGCTCGTGGTGCCGCAAACGCTGGAATCAAACGAAGAAGAAGAAAAAAGAGGAGAAAAGGAGGCGCGGCGCAGGCGAACGCCCATCGCAAGAAAAGAAGACGATATCCGTTTGGTTTCGCTGTCCCCGCTGACGCGTGCCGCGAGGTGTGACGGGCCTCGTAGCGCATAGGGGCCATACGGGGGGATCGAAGCGCTCATTCAAAATTATTACACGACTGTCTTCTCAAACAGTCCATCACATGCGACTCTGGCATGTAGGATCGGAAGTAAAGGGTATGTTGAGTTGAAGGCCATTCGAGCCTCCCAGTCCACGAACCCAGAGCGGGCATCTGTGGTGTTATTGGCAATTAGTCGTTTGATTTCCGCCACGTCGTAGATCCGGGAGCACGGATTCGATTCGTCTCAGTATCACGTGCTGAAGTGCCCGGGTTCTCGACTACAACCTGCTCTCCTCCGACTGCCTAGGCCGCGTGAGTGGGAGTGCCGCGTCGGGTCCAGTCTGACCCTCGGCCTCGGTAACCGCCGCGGCCGCCGCGTGTCGCCGTCGGTGGCGGGACATCGCTAGAGGTGCTGTCTCGCGTCTTCAGACCGCCTCCACGGGGCGCCGCTGACGCGCGAGGTCCTCGTCCGGAACCGCGTCGAGGGTTGCTCCGGGAGCGCAGCGCTGGTGCGGGAACCGACTTGAGCGCGTTCATGCCGGGGAGGAAGATCCGGTATTCGGGGCCTCCCTGTCCCACATCTTGCGGGATCCAAAACTGAGGCGCAGACGTGATCTCAATAATGTTGAAGCGTCTCGGCGCAGGTCGCTCCGGAGGCGGCGCGGGGTGCCAAGCTGCATCAGGCATCTCCCTCGGCATGCGGATCAGAGGCAGAGAGCCCATCTCCTGCTCCTCGAAGCAGCTCTCCGAGAATGGCTTGGTCGTCAGGAAACGCTGGCTGTCGCGGAACCGCTTCTTGGCGGAGGCGAAGCCCCGAGCAGCATCCTGTGAGGCTTGGGCAATGCTTTGGCCGATGTGCTGGGGAAGGCACACAGTGGCGGGGTTGGGACGGCCGAGCTCGTCGAAAGCACTCTTGCTAGCAGGCTCAACAACGGATGCCTTGGGCGGCGAGACGATCGGATGGCGGGCTGAAGGGGCCTTTCGGTCGGAGAAGAGGTCGCGGAACTTGTCACCCCAGACAGTCTGCCCGGCGCTCTTGTGGCTGTGATCTCCCCCACTTGGCCGAGAGTGCGCCCACTCGTTGCTGGGACGCCGAGGGCCTTGGGGAGGGGGAGGGGCTCCATCTCTGTAAGGGGCCGGGTTGGCCCACGAAAACTGTGGTCCTGACCTCGGGCCGTTGTTGGAAGCGGCCGCTGACGGAGGAAGTCGAACGACGGGTTGGGGTCGCGGCAGAGAAACATGGGGGTGCAGCGCATCCCCGTCGAATGCGGGATGGCCGAGCATATCGGGGGGTGGGGGCGAGGGCGATGTTGATCGTCCCGGCTCAGCCGGGCCAGCTGACTCGAGTCGGATATCCCTTGTGGGGAAGAAACGGGAGGTGCGGGACTGCGAGGCAGGCGAGCCACCCGGGAGCAAGGGCGCTGAAGGTGTACGGTCGGCATGTGAGGGCTCGCGACGCGAGACAGTGACATCTGCCTGAGGTGCTTGACTGGTGTTTTTGGCCGAGGGTCGCCAATTGTCGACAACTTCTGGTTGAGTATCGGCGTACGTCATGCCACGCTCGGCTAGGTGGCGGTCCTGCTCTGCCTGGCGGGCCCTGCTATGTTCGAGGGTTGCCCTGTCGGTATCAGCGATGGCGCTGGACCACTTGCTCCTGTTGCTGGCGAGGTTTGCGTGCTCCGGGCGTGCTCCGGGAGCTGTCGGCTCGTTCGCTCTGCGTGCACTAGGTGGTGCGATCGGTGCAGGTCCCTTCTTTGATTGCGAGGGGGGAAGCTGGCCAGGCTGAGAGACGGGGGGCGATCCGACAGCAGCGTTGAACGTGCCATTGCCGAGTCCACGTGTATTGGGAGCCCAAACGCTTCCTGCAGCCTGCGGGGCTGGAGGAGGTCCCCATGTAGCGGTACTGAAGCGTTCAGGTTGAGAAGGCGCAGCGGAACCCCACGATGGGTTGCTGCTGTTATTCGATTTATCTCGGAGCTGAGGAGGGACAAAGTTGTCGCCGGCAGACTTGTTCTCTGCTGCACGCAGATGCGGGGGCACGGAAGCCTTCATAGCGGTTGGCTGTTCAGCGACGGCCTTGGGCGACGTATCGGCGGCAGACTTGTCGATGGTGCTGAAAGCCGTGCCAGGCGTCGTCGCCGTAGTAGTGGTAGAAGTGTTGGAGGTTGTTGCGGATTCCTTAGGGTGGGTTGCGGGGTCTGAGTCTCCAGAGCCTTGACGTTGTTGCATATGGGCAGGATGCGCGCCTTCCTCCTTCGAAGGCTCCTTGGCGCTCTTGCGTTCGGGGGCAGGGCCCATGGCGTCGAGTCGAGCTTTGATGCGCTTTTGCTTCTCGGCTTCTTCGCGAGCCTCTTCGTCCCTTCGGCGTTGCCTGGCGAGCTCGAGTCTTTCACGCATGACCTTCTTCTGAATCTCAAGGTCCTCCTCCACCGACCTCTGCGGGACCGCAGGCTGAGCTGGAACGGCCTGGGCGAGCGCGGGCGAAGCGTGAGGCAGGGCTGCGGCATGACCGGTAGGCGGGTGGGCCGAGTCTGGCGAGACAGGACCGTCAATGGAGACGGCGAATGAGGGTCTACGGGCATTCGGTGGCTGGTCATGCATTCGCTGGGAATATGGAACGTTTCCGACGTTGGAGCTACCACGGCGGCGTCCGTAGGATCCCTCCTGGGCTGCGCGGCTGGTCTGGAACGCGGCTGACGGCTCGGGATGGTCATGGTGAGGACGTTGCATCACGGCCGGATGTCGCGCATGCGGGTCGGCGCGGAATGAGCCTCTTCGGTCCCCTACAGGCTCATAGCGGCCAGACTGCGAGTTGTACAGCTCGCGGTTACCGGCCGCGCCTCCCTCACGCCATGCTGATCTGCTGAAGTCGTCGGCAGCGATTTCTCTCGCGGGCGGGGGAGGTGATATACTGGGCTGGAGGCCATCCCTGGTAGATAGACGGTGGTGATTCGGAGGATGGGTGAATGGTGATTCAGCAGCGGCAGGTGACGACTTTTCGACGGGAGGAAGTTTGGCCCAAGGAGATTTGGCAGGACTCGCGGGCGCGGGCGGCTTCGCGACGAACGTGGGCTTCTCGACAGAACCAGGCTTCAGAATCATGCCCTTGCCAGAGGGAAGTCCGCTAGACTTGGGCAGTGATGTCGCCGTTTCTGGAGGCGCTGGCGATTTGGAGGGCTCGATCAACTGCGCTTTGTCCTTGACGACGGCTGGAACCGGAACAGGCTCTGGGGCCTGCACTGCCTGTTCCTCGGGCTGCGCCGGTAAAGTGACCTTGGTGCCGTCGGTCCAGGTGATGGTATCTGGAGCCCAATCGTCGTCGTCATCGTCGATATCGGCCCAGTTGTTCTGTCCCTGCGGCGTATCGGGCCCTAGACGGTTCGCGATGTGGACTCCATACTTGACCAACTCTTCATCGGTGAACTTCCTAGGCTCGGGCGGAGGGACAGCTGCAGGACGGTCAGTTCATGTGTGCTCAAAAAAAGATACAGACGTTCTCTGTTGCTGCCGATGAGCTGTGACTCACGTCGATTCTTGTTCCAGACGGCGCTGGCATCAGGGCCGGATGCTGCCTGTCCACCGTTGGAGGAGGAAGAAAACTTGTTGACGGCACCTGCAGCGCCCGACTTGGCGACGAGTCGCGGACGGGATGCCGACAGGGTAGAGGATGAGGAGGGCGCAGCGCTGAGGCCCGAGGCCGTGTTTGTCTTGTCGCTGGGTTTCGCGGCGGGGTTGGAGGGCGCGCTCTTGGAGGCGGCGAGAAACTTCTTGTTCACAGAGACGGCCTTGAAGGTGGCGGGTTTCTTGACGGTAGACGAGCTGCGCAGGTGGCCCTTGTCGCCATCGGTGCTCTTGGTCGCCGAGGCCGAGTCGCCGCGGGACGCCTCCGTGTCGGAGCCTCCGCTGACACTAACATCTGCCGAGTTGATGTGGTCTTCGACGCTGGTGATGTGCTTGTTCTCAATCTCTTCGATGGCAGGGCTGCCGTTCAGATATGCGCGGTCCAGGACGGCATCGTGGGAGTCGGTCTCGTCGTTGGTGTTCTGCTGGGATGGGGAGGTCATGGTCGAGTGGCCTGGTCGTCTGTGTGGTTGCTGGTTCGGTGACGTGGTCATATGCGGGAAGACCGAAACGTCGCATGAGGCCTGATGCACAGTGTTGATGCTTCGGCTGATAGATGTCATAGGATCCCGAGGCCGATGATGGAGTGCCGGATACCTAAACTGAGGTTTTGGGTAGGTCGGGGGGGAAGGAGAGGTAGGGTAGGTAGGAGGAAGCTTTGAGGCGGCGCGGCTGGACGATTTTCAGAAGCTGCAAGAGGCCCAGTCGGGGACTAGCGCGCGTTGTTGCGAGCCAAGGTAAAAAGGTCCGGGGGGGGGACGTGTGCCTACCAAAGGCGGCCGGGAGGGCCAAGTGGACATACTGCGAGCTTTTGGGGGGTGCAGCCTTCAGCGTCTGACATTCACTGTCCAACAGCCCGAGCTACCGAGCTAGTAGGTAGGCTTCAGCACGCAGCCCCCAGCTGTTGGTCGTACTGTGCATTTCCGTTATCGCACTGTAGCTGCATCAGCTGTTTTCGCCTGTTCGAGAGGGACTGGCTTGCTCCCTCCGCTCGTAGGCGCCTGATACAACCCACCACCATATCCTCATGTTACACCAGACATTCTTGTTGCTGGAGCTCGCAAGTGAAAATCTCATTCAGCCATGGAAGTTTGCCTTGCAAGAAAAATCAAAATACCCTTCAATCGCCTGTCCATGAAACTTGCTGGTTGTGGTATCATGCAGAACAGTCCGTGTTTGACAAATCTACGAGCAGCAAGTGATGTGCTTTAGGAGCGAGCACTGGCGATTCTTCTGTCACATTCTCAAACTGATCTGGTGCTCACCTCCATCGAGCCATGTGCTGCACGGCCCAGGCGGGCAAAACTTAAACCAACCCGAGCCAATACTCGACCTACACGTCACGAAAAACATATTCACATCACCGGTGTTGACAGTGAGTGAGCACTAGCTCAGTACACCCCTCGAACACGCCAGCCATAGCTGCAGGGGCCGCAATCTTCAACATCGATACATTCCGGCAGCTCAACTTGACAAAGGGGATCAGGTCCAGTTGAACAACGTCTAATTCTTATGTACACGTCCGCCAGCCATTGCTAGAAGAACCAAGCCGCAGCTCATCCAGCCCACACTTTAGTGAGCGTTGTTCTTGTGGTGACCTGTCTCGCTGTCAGTCTCCGTCTCGTCTCGGTCTGGATACGCTGTGGCACTCACGGAGGTGGAAGTAGTAGTTCTGGGCATAGCCGAGGACGAGGAGGACGGCAATGGCGTGGATGATGGCTGTACACAACTGTCAGCACTGGTCTCAACCTGTCGTTTCTTCTGGTCTCTCAATAGGCACGTACGCTTCGCCGACGCGTTCTTGCCGTCGAAGTGCTTGGCCTGGTAGCGGCCGAGGATGCCCTTGGCCTGGACCTGGGGGGCAGGGCCCTGGGGGAGCCTCTCGTAGAACTTGACAACGTTGGCCATCTTGACGGCGTTGGGGTTGGCACCAAGAGCCTGCGTGGTTCACTTTGTCAGCCAGCGTTTCCTCCCAGTCGGTTATTACCTTTCCATGTCGTCGAGTTCTGGGGTTGTCGTCGCATGCTGTTGTCGTCGCGGGTGATGCCGAGCAAATCCTTCCCTAGCTCCGAGTCGCCCGGCCGTCACCGCGGCGCATCCGTTGAGTCCATCGCATCGTCCATCGAATCGTTCAGATCATCAATCGAGGGTTCGGAAGCATACCTTGGGGGAGGCAATCTGCAAAATTCGGCACTGTTAGCAAAAGCTGCACCACGAGGTGATCCCGGGATCGGGGAGGGACGGAGTCTGGCGGTTGGGCGTACCTTGGGGGGGATGAGGGTCGAGAGACCACGGCGCGCGATGTAGCTCATGATGGCGGCTGGAAGAACGACGAGCGGAGGGGTATCGAATTAGGAGGAGTTGCGCAGAGCAAGCCAATTGAGCGGATCCAATTGGACTGTATCGTGACGTTGAGGGTGCTGATGTTCAATCGGGTCGTTTGCCTGGGTCGAGGATTGCCGCGGGAAGGAAAAGCGCTCGCTTGCCCGGGACAACGTTGATGCGGCCGCCCAATCAGCGCCCACCAATTCCTGGTTTGCCCTTCGACTGCAGCAACGTCAAGTCAATTGAGGAACTTCGAGCGCCCGCCACGACGACACGACTTGATTCGACTCGATCCAACCCCTCCATCGACCCCATTCGAGAGGACGTCCCGCCATGGCTTCTCTCAGGACTCAGCAGGCCGCTCGCCTTCTCCGCTGCGCGACGGCCACCCGCACCGCCATGCCGCTGGCTGCTCGCCGCTTCCAGAGCTCCGTCACCACCGCGCCCGCTGCCGTGCCCTCGAGCGACCCGAACCAGCCCGACTACGAGATCAACCACGACAAGGCCACCTCGTGAGTGCCTGCAGGAAGCAGTAGGCAACTGAGATAGCGGCTGATGACGATGATATAGTACCTTCACCCCCGTCCCCAAGCGCATCCAGGATGGCAGCGAGGACGTCCCCTACTTCCAAGCCGCCACCGTCTCCGGCGCTCCCATGGAGCTTCAGGGCCGCACAGTCCGGTACGAATATCCATGCACATACACTGGTGACGACATCATGAAATCGGAATAATACAGTCGTCCGTCCTCGAGCGCAGCTAACGCATACAACAGCATCTACCAAGAGACCAAGCCTGCCACCCAGTCCGGCAACTGGCAGGGCCACCACTGGCGCATGGACTGGGACATCCTCCCCAAGGGCCACCGATGGGAGAACCCGCTGATGGGCTGGCAGTCGTCCGGTGACATGATGCAGGGCACCAAGCTCAACTTCAAGACCAAGGAGGACGCCATCCGCTTTGCCGAGAAGCAGGGCTACGAGTTCTTCGTTCAGGAGCCCCAGAGCCGCAAGATTGCGCCCAAGGCGTACGCCAACAACTTCTTGTACTCAGCGAGGAACCTGAAGCACATCCGCACGAAATAGATGGGTGGCCTTGGGTGTGTGTGAAGGGTGCGTGATGCACTGGGAATGTGTACATAAGTGTGCAGGAATCGAAAGTTTTAGAGTTGGTCTGTCACAAAGAACTGTCGTTGGACTAGCGGGGTTGTGAAATTGCTGCTGTTGTTCCAGCTTCAATGAAATACGAAGTGACATACGAAGGAACGCAGGTAAACTCTTGGTGCTTTCAAGACCTTGCGGCCGAACCACGTATTCAGGAAGGAGCAGGTGGAGTTAGTGATGCAGACGATTGGCGATGGATTGGGCACAGGCGGCAGCGCGTCACGAGATGAAGGTTACTGCCTTGAATACCTAGGAAGCTGCTCTAACACAGCGATTGGATTCATTTTACACGCGAGGCCCCAAAACAAGCAGCATCACAACAATGGTTCGCCATAAATATCTTGTGTCAAAAGTAGTTGATTTGGTATCATTGATGATGAAGTGCCGAAGATATAGAGCTCCGTCAAGTCTAATCCGCTCCATTCCGCCAAGTCCTCAGGACGTTTGCACAATTACTTGGGGGCTGGCAACGTCGGTTCCCGCAATGTGGGATGACCCCTAGCATGCAAAGTTTTGACTCTTTAGGTGATGAGCATAGACTCGTGTCCCTCATCAGGGCGATTCAGGCCGATGTCCAACCTCTCAGGGAGGGACTTCTTGCTGGCACGGGCAGTCTGCTCAGCCCAGGCTCTCATCCTCACGAGCTCGCGAATGGACGCTTCTCGGCGCTCAGACATGCGCTGAAGAACAGCCTTGTTGACGTTGTCCGCGACTTCCCTCCTCAGATCAGGATGAAGGATGGCGGCTTGCTGGGGCTCCAGGCTAGTACGCGGCACTACTAGCAAGGCCATGGTCTCTTCGAGATCGTTGAGAAATCGAGGATCAGTCACAGCACGAGGGGCCAGATGGGTCTGGGCGAACTCGAGCGTAGCAATTTCGTCCGACGATGCGGTGGAGGAGCGGATGCGCTCAACCAACTGCAGACGTAACAGCGCGAAGTGCAGGGTAGGGTCGCGATCCAGTATCTGACGAATTTGTTAGATCCAGTCCTCGCAGCAAGTACTTGAAAACGAAGAAATGAGGTGTTTGCTCAGTAAAAAGTGGTTGTTTCTCATCACGATCCGAAGATCATATGAGTGGTGCATGTAAAACTCGTGTTCTAATCATAGCAAGACAGGGGAAAGTAGGAGAGCGTCTTACCTCAGGATCGAGATCATTCAAGGCCTCTATCGCTGACTGCACGCTACCGATATGAATAGAGTGCTGGATCTGCTGTCGCAGTTGGATCGTGTCGTCGGCCTGATGTGGCTGGAGATTGGCCTCCTTGCTGAACTTTGCCGCAGCATTAGGGTAGCCTTCCATCATCAGGTAATCGAAGATGAGTGAGTTAATGTCGCTGGGGAAAGCCAAGTCAGCATGATGTTGAACCAGTTATGGGTCGTAGAGGCATGAGACGAGACAAGAAAGGTTCAGGCAAAATTTATATCGACTTTCTCCGCACGGAATTGCTAGGAGAGATTCCCATTGTGATAGTTGTTCATCATTTTGGTGTTGGTGGTGGATGGGGAAGGCTGGAGCAGTAGAGAAGAGGGCACAAACCTCTTAGGCGACTTCACGTCATCGACGCGCTCCTCAAACGAGTGCTTCATTGGCGTAGCTGTTGACGCTGACGAAGTCTGAAGAACGGACGTCTTAGCAAATGCCGAGGCATCGCCCATGATGTCAAAGCTGACGAACCATGATTCTCTGGCGCGTCTCGCGAACGAGACTGGCAGCTGCTCTGTTCCAAACAGCGACGGAGACGGGATCGTTGGGATCTGGCAGTCCAGACATGCGGTGGGAGGTGGGGGGTTTGGGTAGGGTGAGTTGGTTCTAGGAGCAGTCGTGATCGAGGAGATTCTGACGCCGAAGAAGTGACAGCTAGGGGGGTTTGAGGTGGAACATTTGGGCCCAGGCTGTTCGATGGCGAAAGCAGGCTGGGACAGAAGAATGAAGGCGAAGGTGAAGACGAAATGGGAGTGAGGAAAGGAATGCAAAACGGGTGCAACGTAGGCTTTATTTGAAAGCAGGTGCAGGGCCTGGTGTGGATTTCCCGGCACGAGGCTGCCAATCAGAGCGTGTCTGGGCTTGACCTAACGCAGAATGGGGCTTCTGCTTTCGTTGGCGACGGCGGCCTGCACTTCTTTGCCCTGACCAGCTCGTGCCGTGTCGCTGAGCGAAGGACGGCTGAAGGCTACCACCTGCCTGAAAGCGCTAGGAGCGCCAAAAGCGCCCTGTAAATACAGTGTGAGAGGTGATGATCCTGCCTCCATGTGACGGGGAGTGGCCTCACGCGACCTGCTGCTCTGCGTCTTCAACCCATTGATGTCGACCAAGAACCTCTCTCCTCTCTGTTCAATGTTCTCCTCCAAGTAGGCAACAGTCTCCAGCTCTCGAAGCTCTCTTTCTCTGTCTACCAGACCATCTTCGCAGGCATAGCCTGTGCCGAGCTTTTCCCCCGTTCAGCGGTCTAGACTCCACAAAGCTATCTTGACAGGGCTTCTTATCTGTTTATCACCCTCCCACTCCTCTTCTGGGCCTCAATTGTTCAGAATCTGAACTTCGGAGGGCGCCGATTGACGGGTACCGAAGCGCTGCATCTGCATCTGTGCTTGGGTTCAAGAGCCTACGTCTCGCCGGCTGATTGAGTCCACGTCTTCGCACTGACAAATCTTGTCGGCTTCTGTTCTCGAATTACGACCTGTGGCCATCCAGCCTACCTTATCTTCAGCCACCGATCCAACTACCCCGCGGCTTCTCACTCGCTGATCTGTCTGTGATCTGGGAGACACAACTGCCAGCCTACCATGGCCGCCAACGAATCTCATGTCACGGTGCAGAAACGCCTTCATTATGCACCTCCCTGGGCCGATGTGTCTATCATTGGCATTGCAGGCTCGTCGGGCTCTGGCAAGTCGACGCTGGCGCATGCCATTTGCAAGAAGCTGAACCTGCCGTGGGTCGTCATCTTGTCCATGGTAAGCGTTCACCTGAGTCGAGTGTGGCTGAGAGGATCGGTCTTGTCTAATATGAGAAGGATTCCTTCTATAACCCCTTGACGCCGGAACAATCCAAGAAAGCGTTCAACAACGACTTCGACTTCGACTCCCCAGAGGTAGTTCCATCCGCCTAACTTCCCAAGTGAAGAATTGCGTGCTTAATCATACTGTGTAGGCTATCGACTTTGATGTCTTGACGCAGTGTCTTCGAGACCTCAAGGCTGGGTGCGTATCGCTCAATGTTTCCTTGCATAAGACAAGATGCAGCATGCCTGGGCCACTGACTAATGATGAACAGTAAGAGAGCAGAGATTCCTGTCTACTCTTTCGCCAAGCACCAGCGTCTGGACCATTCTACCACGATTTATTCACCACATGTTTTGATCCTCGAGGGCATCTTTGCCCTGTACGACCAACGTATTTTGGATCTACTGGACATGAAGGTATTGCCACCCTACTACGTTAGGCCACAGACTGGTGCTGACGGTTCCAGATTTTCTGCGAGGCCGATCCCGACACATGCCTCTCTAGACGAGGTATGAACCTTAGGCTCCACTGCCATGACACCTGCTTATACCCTACAGTTCTTCGCGATGTCAGGGAACGCGATCGTGACGTCGAGGGTATCATGAAGCAGTGGTTTGGATTCGTCAAGCCCAATTTCGAGAAGGTAGGAATCTCAGCTCACTGCATGAGCGCTGCTGATTGGGCGTAGTATGTCGAGCCGCAACGCAAGGTGGCTGGTAAGTCGCATCACGTTCCGGGGGTCTTCTACACCGATTAACGGAAGTAGATGTCATCGTTCCTCGTGGTATTGAGAACCACGTTGCTATGAGTAAGCTTGCCGCCGATGACCACGCCATGCATGGCGAAACTAACATTCATCAGCCATGGTGGTTCAGTACATTGAGCGAAAGCTGCTTGAAAAGTCAACGCATCACCGTGCCGCCTTGACTCAACTCGAGATCGACGCAGCTGCAGAGCCGCTATCTGACAAGGTCTTCATCCTTGATCAGACGCCACAGTTGCGGGGCATGAACACGATTCTCCAAGACATTGATACCTCTGCCGAGGATTTCATCTTTTACTTCGACAGGCTGGCCTGTCTTCTGGTTGAGAAGTACGCCGCTGCCTGCCTTCAACATACCCGAGAGTAAAGACTGACGATATCAGGGCACTCAACAATGTCCGATTCAAAGAGTACGACGCAGAGACGCCCGCGGGCTACAAGTACAAGGGTCTCCAGGCCAAGGGTGAGGTTACGGCAGTGCTCGTGCTCCGTGGCGGCGCCGCGTTTGAGACGGCATTGCATAGACTGATCCCCGACTGCCGCACCGGGCGTATCCTCGTCCAGTCGAACGTGCGAACTGGCGAGCCAGAGCTGCACTATCTGAAGCTTCCTAGCCAAATCGAGAAGAGCGAAAGTGTGCTCTTGATCGACACACAGATGGCCAGCGGCGGTGCGGCGCTGATGGCCGTGCAGGTACTCGTTGACCACGGCGTTGCGCAAGAGAACATCGTGCTAGCGTGCTATCATGCTGGCAAGCTAGGCGTGCACCGGTTGACCAAAGTCTTCCCCGGTATATCTGTCGTGCTGTGTAACATGCTGCCCGACAGTGAGAACCGTTGGGTGGAGAAGAGGTACTTCCGGTGCTAATTGACGACTGAATGAGGATGGGTTGGGCAATTGGAAATAAGCAGGGCGAAGGATCAACTAGGTCGCCTGGCATGAGAGAAATGATTTTCATGCCAGCCATTTTTGCGTGATTCCTGATCTTTGTGTCAATCTCAGCGTACTGCTTCGCTGTGAACCAGCGCCTCACAGCCAGGACCCTTGAGCATCAGAGATGAAATCCAGCACTAGCCACCGCTTGCAGTCAAAACTTGTTGTAAACCAAGGCCGGAACGTCTGAGAATTGTGCGACTTTGAACAATAGCTTGGGGCCTACCGTATCTTCTGCTCTCTGTTCAGCTCCAAGACTCTTTGGACGACCACTGTAGCCCTCGGGCGAAAGTTGGGTCTTGGAGTCACGGTCGACTTCATCACAGTTCTGATGGCTAAGCCTGCTCCGTCTGAAGGATGTTCCTCGAGGCTTGTAATTACCTGGTCGTACGAAAGACGAACTTCAGCCTCGCGTCAACAACAAGGTTTTTTTTTAACGGATAATCGTGAGTCTGCTGGTCTATTAACTGGTTCCCTCGTACCTCCACGCGCTGGGCTCAAGCTTCCCTTCTCCGGCGTGTCAACCTTCAGTCACTGATATGTGTTCGTCGCTGTTCTCCAGAAAGTCCAAGAGGCACTCTAGAACCTCCCTGTTGCGACCTGTCAGGATTGCCGACGAGCGCAAACATGGCTCAGGATGACATTAGGAGCACAGTACACTCCGTCTTCGCTGGATGAGAGATCAGAGTACAATTGTGCTAGATATCTTGGGCCCGCATGAGTGGTACGGTAGGCATAAGTTCATTCAGGGATGCTAATGTTTCGCCACACAAACCTCGCTTCGACTTCGCTGGATGTCTTTAGTTGAACCCTGAATCCTCGACATTGAGGGTGTGGGTGGAGATAATATGGCGCATTATAGTGGTGGGCGACAAAGTTATCTTGTCCTAACTTAAGCATATCATTATTATATTTAAGTAAAGTTCATCTACTATCCTCCAATTGGAGGAGATGTGAGACACCTATTTAGAATGTGGCCTATAGGGAAAGGCTCCTGCGAAGTCACCTAGTCCTCACGGTCTGGACAGCTCCAGAGTGGTTGTTCCTCCAGACAACCAAGCTCAAAATTTCGCAAATTTATGAACAAAGTCATTTCAACGCTGTATTTTTCCTACAGCAGAGAACGTCAAATGTTATTATATCGAGTACATAGTTAAAAAGGTCTGAGACCACTTGTAGACTTTGACCTGTTATCTTATAAAGCTCTGACCGTGTCGATATCTTGTATGAAATATTTAATTGACAGCTTCACTGAAATGCACATCGGCCGGTAAATGAGAAAGTATGTCAGAGGTATGATGTGACAAGTCTTCACAGCACGTGATTATCTCCAGAGAGATGCTAATCTGGAGGGTAGGAAGTTGTAGCGTGCGAACATGGTCGGTTCGTAATTCATGCCCAGCATCATCCTGAAGCTTGTGATGACCAGCTGCTAACATCATTGAATCCTCTTGACGAGGGAAGCCGGGCCAGATCACTTCTCGAATCATGAGACAAAGTGTGTCATCCTGTCAATTGGCTGGGAGATGCTTTGTCTATGTGGACTCTGAGTAGGGATGTTGGTGAGCTCTGATCGGAAAGCTGTCTTTGTGGTCTGCGTGGTTTTAGCTCAGAGATGACCTCATCAACGGAACGAGCGACCTGACGGCGAAAGGAGCCCTCGGCTGTAGCCTTTCGAGCTCGGTCTAGAAAACACGATGTGTCTGACATGATCAATTGGCTCGCACGTCGGTCTCTCGGTACGCTGCTCGGCCGTGAAGACGGAGGTCGGCAGGCCGGCACCTTCAGTCCGGGAAGACCGGCGTCATGTGGAGCTACTAAGGCAACTTGTTCGTAAAGCTGGTGTTATCCAAGCGCGGCCGCCCATTTCTTTTGGCCGAGGCCTTGTGCATGCATGCTCCATGATGTTTTCTCCGGAAAAATCAAATAAACAAAATCAAAGATACCTCATTAAGTACCCAAGGCCCTGCGAAGGCTATGGATGAAGTCACTTAAGTGTCAAGTACCGGAGCCGTTGGGGTTGAGATGCAAAGCTCGAGCATCGACTGTTGCATGCTTGGCCTCTCCTGATTTTGCGGCGGCTAGTGCCTGTGCTTCCACTCTGAGTGTGCGGCGAGGTAGCGCCGTGCTGCGGGTCAATGACGTCTGGAGAGCAGGGATTGGAGCTCTGGCTGGGTCAATGATAGCGGCCATCATCACCACCACACTAGCCTGTAGCAGCCAGCACCGACTCGATCGACCAACCACCATTCCGCTCGTCTCCTGCCACAAGCTGAGGTAGCTCCGACTTCTTTTCCCTCTCAATCACCTCGAAGCGATTTTTCTTTTGCAGCCCAGTCGTAGCCTGCTACAGCGCTCTCAATCCCCGAAGCGCGCAGTTCTATTCTCCTCGACACACGCTCGTTCACTTGCTCTGCTGATGGACTGACACCTTCCCACCGCGAGAACCGACAACCCAACCACCACCTCATAGAATGCGCCCCGCCACGGCGACAGCGGCGCCTGTCCGCCTGGCACGCGCAACACGACAGTATCGAGGCATCACAGGACCGCACTGCCTCGCTGGCCGATCGCATCCTTTGACTACTCTGCAATCAAGATCATACGCGAATGTCCCCCCGCGGTCCCAAGCCCGAACCTCCCTGACGCCGTTCTTCTTCGACGCCCACAAGGCCCCCAAGGCTTCTGTCCGACCCATATCCGGAAAGCCTCTACCTCAGGTCAAGTCAAGGGCCTTGAACTTTGCCTATCGGGCGGCAGCCTGGTTTGGTATCTCTGTTGCCTTTGTCGGCGTTAGCGTCGTCGGCTTCTTCATTTACGATGCCTCGACATACAAGGAACATACGACCGGCATGGACATCACCGTCTCGCAGATGGCCTTGAACCCCCGAATTGGCGGCCCAAAGAATCTGCCAATCGCCGAAGTCTTCATTGACGACTCTGATCATGAGACGAAGCAGAATCAGAAGGACAAGCCCAAGCTTGTCATCCTCGGTGGCGGATGGGGTGGCGTTGCCATGCTCAAGGAGCTGAATCCCGATGACTTCCACGTGACGGTCATCTCGCCCAAGAACTACTTTCTTTTCACGCCCATGCTGCCCTCCGCCACTGTCGGCACTCTGGAGCTCCGCTCTCTCGTTGAGCCTATCCGCAGAGTTCTCGCCCGTGTCAATGGACACTTTGTTCGCGCCAAGGCGGAGAACGTCGAGTTCTCCCACAAGCTCGTCGAGGTGTCTCAAGAGGACAAGCAAGGAAACGTGACGAGATTCTACGTTCCATACGACAAGCTTGTCATTGCCGTGGGTTCAACGACGAACCCCCACGGTGTCAAGGGACTGGAGAACGCCCACTTTCTCAAGGACATCAACGATGCGCGGTTGATCCGCAACTCGATCATCCGCAACCTCGAAAAGTCTTGCCTACCGACAACCACCGATGAGGAGCGCAAACGCCTCCTATCTTTCGTCGTCAGCGGCGGCGGCCCCACGGGTGTTGAGTTCGCGGCTGAGCTCTTCGACCTTTTGAACGAGGACCTGACGGAGAACTTCCCTCGCCTCCTGCGCAACCAAATCTCGGTGCACCTGATCCAGAGCCGTAGTCACATCCTCAACACCTATGATGAGGCAGTCTCCAAGTATGCCGAAGCTCGTTTTGCACGCGACCAGGTTGACGTTCAAATCAACTCTCGCGTTCAGGAGGTCCAGTCCGACAAAATCATCTACACACAGCGTCAGGATGACGGTAGCATCGTCACGAAAGAGATCCCCATGGGTTTCTGCCTCTGGTCCACTGGTGTTTCTCAGACGGAATTCTGCAAACGTCTCTCGGAAAAGCTAGGCAGCATGCAGACGAACCGGCATGCCCTCGAGACGGACACCCATCTCCGCCTCAACGGTGCGCCCCTGGGCGATGTCTATGCCATTGGCGATTGCTCTACGGTCCAGAACAATGTTGCCGATCATATCGTGACATTCCTCCGTAACCTTGCATGGAAGCGCGGCAAGGACCCCGAGACTCTTGAACTGCATTTCAGCGACTGGCGTGACGTCGCCTCTGACATTAAGAAGCGATTCCCACAAGCTATTGGCCACCTGAAGCGCGTTGACAAGCTGTTTGCTCAGTTTGACAAGGATCAGTCCGGTACCCTCGACTTTGGCGAACTTCGGGAGCTGCTCAAGCAGATTGACTCCAAGCTCACCAGTTTGCCCGCAACGGCTCAGCGTGCTCACCAACAAGGCCAGTATCTTGCGCACAAGTTCAACAAGATAGCACGCACAGCCGACGCGCTGAGGCAGAACGAGATCCAGGACGGCGACATTGACACTGTTGTCTACAGGGCGTTTGAGTACCACCACCTCGGCAGCCTAGCCTATATCGGCAACTCGGCCGTGTTCGATCTCGGCCAGGGCTGGAATATTACGGGCGGATTGTGGGCTGTGTACGCCTGGCGTTCGGTGTATTTCGCGCAGAGCGTGAGTTTCCGCACGAGGATGCTGCTGGCGATGGACTGGGCGAAGCGGGGTTTGTTCGGCAGAGGTACGTTGCGACGCTCAGGATTAACGGCCTTTACTAACGAGTCACAGATTTGGTTGCGTATTAGAAGCGTTTCAAGGAGCATCATGTGCGATAGTTTCTTGATTTCATGGACAGGAGGACCAGGACACATGTCAAATAGGTCATTACAGCCAGCCCGGCTTATGTATTCACGCTGCGTTATGAAGCGACGTCCTTGTTCCCCTGCATCTATAACCTGAAATCCTTGTACGACCACTTCTCCGAGTACTTGACCTTTGGCGCCTTGTGGAAGGCGATCCTCCTGCGGCTCTCGACCTTGCCACGCACCAGCAAGCTTCTGTACCTGTCCTTGAGCAGGTTACCTTCGGGTCGCAGCCTGCGGAGCGAGTCCTGCAGCTCATCCGGCAGAACGAGCTCGAGGTCACCCTCGGGCAGCTTGCTCTTGCCGAGCTTCTTCCTCCGCAGCGCGACCTCGCCGGCACCGTCGTCCTCCTCCTCCGAAGAGTCGACTTCGGCCTGTTGCGCAACGAGGGCCTGCACAAAGGCGTCGCGCTCGGCAATCTCGGACGCAATCTCCCTGATGCGTTTCGTCTGCTCGTCGCGGGCTTTGATCTTGGACTCGTGCTTTTTCAGACCCTCCTCGGCCTTGCGGCGCTTGATTCTGTTGCGCTGGACCGTTGTCTTGCGCTTGCGCGGCTTGCTCGCCGCCGATACACCCTCGGCATCCGACCCCTCAGCATCCGTCTCGAAGCCCTCCCAGGCCGAATCCTCGTCCCACTCGGAGAGGTTGGCGCGCGCCTCGGCGGCGTCGGCCTCGGCAGCGGACCGGGCAATCGCCTCCTCGCGCAGGCGCGTCTCCTCCTCCTTGGCGAGACGCTTCTTCTCGACCTCGACGGCCTTGGCCGACTCGACCTCGAGGCGGGCGGCGTAGTCCTCGAAGAGGGGGTTGTAACTGTGGCCGCCCTTGGGCTTGGCCACGGCGCGGACCGTCTTGCCCGACGCCGCTAGCGAGACGGGCTTGTGGCGCAGCGTACGCGGGGGCTTGGGCATTTCCTTCTCGGGGATAAAGTTGTCCTCGGCCCGCTCGACGACGGGCTTCTCGACGGGCGGCGGCGCCGCCCAGACGTCGTAGGTCGCGGGCTGGACGTCGATGGTCGAGGGCGCCTGGCCGTCGGCGACGCGGCGCAGGCGCGCGAGCTCGGCGGCCGATACCCAGTCCTTGCGGGCGCGCTTCGTCGGGAGCAGGCCGTCCGAGGTCTTGGGGGCGGGCCGCTTGCGCAGGGACACGGCGGGGACGGCGGAGCGTTGGGCGATGATCTCGTCGGCGCGCAGCGTCTTGGTCACGCGCTGCTTCTTCTTGGGGTCCGTCTCGCCGACGGTGTCGATGGCGAAGAGGTCGGCTGAGTCCTTCTCGGCGGCGACACCACTGGTTTTCTGTTAGCCGGGCGGGGCCTCATGTGGAAGTATGGCCCAGGCAACGGGCCGGGGAGAATTGGGCTCTCTCTCTTACCCTCGGATGATTTCGTCGTTGAGGGCGTCGAGGCCTTGCTCAACTTCGGTGAGGTCGACGTTTTTCCTCCATGCCTTCTTGCCTTTCCTTGACGGTTGCTTGTGCTGTTGGGGCGCCTCGGTCGACCCCGAGAGGGGTTTGAGAACGGGCATCGTGGTGGTTTGGTGATGCTGGAGAGACAAAAGCTGGCAATGGCGAACTTTTGCTGGCTGCAGATAAGACGAAAGGCAGTTCTAGTTCTGCATGTACACCAAAATCGTCGGTCTGCCACCTGCTTCAGGGTCGGCGGGGATTCTGGATTTTTTTCCATGGGCCAATCTAATCGGCACGTGAGCGGAATGTGGAGCCATCGAGTAAACTTCCCCCAGTCGATTTTAGAGTGGGAACAATGCCTTATCTTATCGACGTGCATCTCCACCAATCGCTCGGAATGACCGCCGCCAAGGTCGAGAGGCACGAGAATGGAAAGCTCCAGACCTGCAGACCTCCTTTCCCCTTGCAACCCGCAGCGCCCTCACCCAAGCTGTTCTTGAGACGCCTCCCCCCCGACTTTGACGGCATCACGCGTGCGAACGACTGTCATAATCGACACTTTTCGTTGAACGCCGCTGCGACTTTTGCGAACCGACAAGAACCGTCCGCGCCGTGTCGCCCCCCCTCTCTCCCCTCCTTCGAACCCTATCCACCGCCCCTCCCCCATACCGAGGCTAAGAGGACAGCAACACCGGCAAGATGGCGTCCGGATCCTACAACAACCCGCTCAAGAAGTTCAAGTACGAATTGTCGTGACGAGATGCTGGTCGGCAGCGGCTGACACTACACAGGCTCGTCTTCTTGGGTGAGCAGAGCGTCGGCAAGACATCACTCATCACACGGTTCATGTATGATTCATTCGACAACATGTACCAGGCGACAATCGGCATCGATTTCCTCTCCAAGGCATGCCAACTCGAAAATTGTATCAATGGACCGAGCTGACCGGCTGTAGACGATGTACCTCGAGGACCGCACCGTTCGCCTGCAACTGTGGGATACCGCCGGCCAGGAGCGATTCAGGAGTCTGATTCCCTCCTATATTCGAGACTCTAGCGTTGCCGTGGTTGTCTACGATATCTCGAGTACGTCAAACCCAGACTTGGGACAGCCTCCGCGGTACCCTCCTTTCCGACGCACCTTCAAGGACTAATCTGTGCAGACGCGAAATCGTTCCAGAATACCAAAAAGTGGATAGACGACGTGCGCGCCGAGCGCGGAAACGACGTCATCATCGTGCTTGTCGGCAACAAGACGGACTTGAACGAGAAGCGCGAGGTCACGACGCAGCAGGGCGAGGACGAGGCCAAGAAGAACAACCTCATGTTCGTCGAGACGAGCGCGAAGCTCGGCCACAACGTCAAGACGCTTTTCAAGAGGATAGCCCAGGCGCTGCCGGGCATGGAGGGCTCCGACACGGCCGCCCAGGCTGCTAACCAGAGTATGTCCCGCCACTTCAGAGAGTCCGTTTCGAGTCCCTACTGACTGATCTGCGCCACAGTGATCGACGTCAAGACCAACACACAGCAGCCCTCGCAGGAGGGGTGCGCGTGCTGAGCGGCCAGTGTAGGCCGCCCCTGTCCCTCTCCTTTGGGACTACGAGATGCAACGCTGTGATGAACGGGCCGCCGGGGCAGGATATCTATCTTAAGCATAGCGTGCAAATGAGGCTGCTTTCATCGGTTCAGTTTGTATCATATTTGGCAGACCATGCTCACGATCGTTCGTACATACAGTACCTCCTACCTTATTTTAATCAGTTTGAGTCGAGTTGAGTCCGGGTTCTTGTGATCTGCCATGTTTCCACCCACCTACCGGCCGGATATGCACCAGGGCCGGTCGAGGGCAGGGCGCCAACGACGGTCCTAGGTCTACGATCAATGCTGGCGCACGGGGTTTCTACTTGATCTGTTGCATATCATATCTAAACAAGACTTCCTTCATCTTTTAACTTGATCTTTTGAATTGAGATGGCCTTGTGTGACAACTTTGAACATCTGCCCTGAGAGAATTTGAGTATAGCCCCTCAAATACAGTAGTACTTGGGTATCTATAGTAGGTGACATGAAATGATTGGAACACCCGCTTTGGCCAAAGAACATCCAACAGCGTACTGGTTGTTGTGAGCTCATCACTCAGAAAACGGACAATAGCCCACAAACCTACAACATAGACGAGTAGATCTCGCCTCGTCGGACACCTGGTGGTGCCCGGCTCCAGAGGTCTCATGCAGGCTGCCGGTCGCGTGACAGTCCGAGGCAGCCGGCGACCTGCCCCCCATTGTGGACCGGTTATGTCATGGGCTTGGACCCTGCGTTCGCTTTCGCTCAGCCAGCAGCCTACCAGCGGCTGACCAGCGACCAGCCGGCACCCAGCCAGGATTGCTCCTTCGCCTTGGGCCTAATTACCGAGAGATCCGCTTCGACCGCCAAACCATCATCGTTTTCTCCTGGCAGCTTTCTTGATTTGCCATTTGCACCAACACATCTGCGATACCACCAGCGACATCATCTGCGACACAACCTACGCGCCCTGGTCGACACTGCAATATTTTTTAGACGCGACACGAAAAAACGACTCTACAGATCATGGCGCTCAACGCATGGGGGTGGCTGCCTAGGCCTAAGGTACGGTTCCCTCTCGTTGTGCCGCCGTCTCACGTCGCGTCTCTCAAAGCCATTCTCTAACGATGTCCCAGACCTTCCTCGGCCTCATCAGCTTGCAAAATGGCACCGAAATGATCACCCTGACGCTCATCTTCAACAAGCTCACGGGTTTCTACGGCCTGCTCGCCATCCTCACGGGATACTCCCTGTCGCTCCTCCAGCTCTCCATGTACATCTACTCCCTCGGTGTCCTCCTCGTCACGGCCGCTCTCTTGCCGCACATTCGCAAGCAGACGCCCTTTGAATGCCTAGCCCTCGCCTGGCTCTACATAATCGACACGGTCCTCAACGCAGCGTACACCACGGCTTTTGCCTTGTCATGGTTCGCCCACTCAACCGCCCTCGAGCGCCACCCCTCCCCGGCCGATGGCTCCTCCATCTCGGTCAACTCCGCCGTCCCCGACGCGACCCTCGCCACTGGTACCCCCGTCGTTCCTGATGTGCCCGGCTCGACCAAGCACATCGGTCCTGAGGAGTCGTGGACGAGCCTCGGCCTCGTCATTGGCTTCACCGTCGTGCGCGTCTACCTCGCACTCGTCGTCATGGCGTTCGCCCAGCAGGTCCTGCAGCGCGTCGGCGAGAGCGGCTGGGTGCCTGAGAACCGCAAGGTCGACGCCGAGGACCTCTTCGCGCGCGGGACGCCCGAGGGCGAAGGCTGGAAGGGACGCCTGGGTCGCAAGATGCTCAGCACCGGCAGGTCGTACTGGCTCGACGAGAGCGCCCACGACGAGTGGGCGAAGAACATGAGCAGCAAGATGCGCGGCGCCGCTGCGCAGGTCTAATCTGGTTGCTTCATGAATGGATAAAGAGGAACAGCCGTTCGTCGGCTACGACCCTCCTTTTCTCTTGTCACGCAATGTGGTGCGGCAGCACGCACTGTAGACTTCTGCATACAGTCATTCGTTTGCGAGCAGGCCTGGCATCTCCCTTCCGTTCGCTCTCTGGCGAACAAGAGCACGGAGGGATTCGGCCGCTCGGGCGTTCGGGGGTTCACATCAAACTGGGGCGTCATGCTGGTCTGACGGCACTTGACCAACGGGGCGTCTCGGCGTATGGCCGGGGATTGAAGCGGCCAAAGGGACGAGGTGGTCGGCAGTGACGCCACCGGCTCAAATCCCGTGGCGGGTATATGATGAACGCATTACACTGGGGCATTACATAGGAATTAATAAGTAATTTGGACACTGCAGAAACCCCAAGACAAGTGACCCGAGCGCGAGTTGATGGAAGGCAGCGGTGGTGGTGTGCGTGACAAGCTACCCCCATCCATTCAGCTGAAGGACATGAGCCGTGTTGGGCTACTGGAGGAACATGTCTTCAACTGGGCCTCCTCGATCATTCGGCTAATAAGCAGGTTGGTCGTGAGGTAATTGCATGAATCATGGCTGGCCATGTCAGCAGGGCCGCCTCTGAGGTGCCTTTGGGTCCAGAGATGGCCATGGTGAACCGCATGCGCTTCCTGATATCCATCCAAGCAACCTCTCCACTCAATCCATCAGCAATGGAGAGCCGCCCCCAGAAGTCAATGATGGCACGATAAAACTCTGGCTCTTCAGCGGGACCACTTTCACTGTCTCGCCCCAACGAACCCCAGGGGGGGCAGCCAAAAGCAAGCCCCCATTAGTCATGAGGTGCCTCACAGCAACAGCAACAGCAACAGCCCAGCCGGTACTCGGTACAGGCGAAGACGAGCAAGTGACAAGCAAAAAAAAAGGTCATACCTCGAGGCTACGTGAGCGGTAACGGAGCCTGGCCTGTTCGAAGATCCCCGGCAACGTGGGGTGCGCAGGGCGCTAGCGATCACGCAATTCTACGGTGCGACACACGAGCCCGAAAAAAACCAGGCGCCAAGAGGGCATTCCAGCCACTGGGGCCCGAGTCGCCGTCTTCAGGGTCCTCACCGTGAAGAGGCGTGCTCGCACCGCAAACAGCGACCTCCCCCCCCCCCCTCCCCACCAAGCCGCATCCGTCATCCTAGGGTCGCGCTCG